>NC_134353.1:306664208-306841708 GCF_048569485.1 Anomaloglossus baeobatrachus | reverse complement strand
AAAGCAGTAATCAAAGCAAAAGATGGCTACTTTGAAGAACCTAGAATATGACATATTTTCAGTTGTTTCACACTTTTTTGTTAAGTAATTCATTCCACATGTGTTATTTTGATGCCTTCAATGTGAATCTACAGTTTTCAGAGTCATGAAAATAAAGAAAACTCTTTGAATGAGAAGGTGTGTCCAAGCTTTTGGTCTGTACTATATATATATATATATATATATATATATATATATATATATATTTTTTTTTACCTAATGTAAATGTCGCTGTTCTCCTGAATGCAGCATAGTTTTTCTTTTATTCCTGTGCCTCGCCGTTCCTAAGATATGGGCATCTCTTTTTGTTTGTACACTTACGTGATCCTCATTTTTTCACTATGGAAGTCTTCTTGACGACCATGTACAGTTGGCTAAAACAATGTGTTACATGCATTGAGGGTCATATTTCAGGGATAAGACATTATAAAATATCAGATCCAAAAGAATTGTAGTATTTACTCCTAATAAAAAAACACATGAAACAAAACAGAGCCGCTTTAAATTTGGGCTACTTCTTAAGCAGCATTGTATGTTATAAGCTCTTTTTTCCATTAGATGTAGACTGGCATAATGATACCTCTTAATGACAAAATGTTACAAATGTTACATTTTGTGTTGTCCATTCTATCTATATCAGTAGACTAGAGGTCTACCTAGTCTTAGGCTACCCTTTCCACTTCTCTGCTTGTCATCACAATATCAACAATATTTTCTTCACAATGTCAGTACTTCTATTGGCTATCATACTGTATGGAGGTCATGATACTTTGTGTGGCCAACAAATTGTGTGGGAGCTGTGTGGGGGATCATACTATGTGGAAGCTGAGGGACCATAAAACTGTTTTGGCCCTGTTGGTGCCATAGTGTTGTGTATTGGCATCTGTGAGGGCCATCCTACTGTGTATAGAGAAGCTGTGAGTGCATCATACTCTGTGTTAGGGGTGCATCACATAGTGTGTGAGGGGCTGTTGGGGCATCATACTGTGTTCATGGGAGCTATGCATGTTATCCTACTGAGAAGGGCTATGACAGCCCATACTGTGTGTGCGGGAATGTTGGAGCCATCATACTGTGTGTGGGGAGCTATGGGGGCTCTCATATTTTGTGGTGGGCTGTAAAGGCAATGATACTATGCATAAGGGACTAATGGTGACACCACCTTATTGTGTGGGGGGAACATTATGGATATCATGATGTGGGAAGTATTAAACTGTGTTGCAAGCTACTATGTAACAGTTTAGTGTGTTGTGGTCACTGGCAAATCACAGTTTGTGAGAGGCATTGTACGAAGATGGATATGCGATAGATAATTCACCTTGGGGGTATCATACAGTCTGAGTAGGTGAATATTTGAGTTTTTCATACTCCATTTTCAACAGCCATCAAAGGGGCATAGTTGAGGGTGAGAAATAAAGGAGCACCAGCATTGGCATAATTAGATTGTGTATGCAATTTATCCCTGGTGTTTGAAAAGGCACACGTACACGCTGCCACCTACCCACACCCAATAAAGAGGATGAGGGTCTCTATTGAAAATATGCCACTCCCTGACAATGGAGAAAACAAAGATTTACTGTAATTTATGTAACTTCAAAATTAATACTAGGCCTCTTTTTTCTTTATTAGGAGGCATAGGCTACTTAAGAGCTCTGTCACACTTAGTTTCATAGAAATAGATATTCTAATCTGTCAGAAATGCAGCAACAGATAGAAAATACAAAGGTGTCAATGGACTTACATTTCAAGACCTGTATGCCCATATATGCAGTTTGCGGTAATGGTTGATCATACTGAAAGCTTTCCTTTAGACCCGCAACACACATCCATTTTTTTTGTACGTGTGCGGTACGTATTTGCACGTACCGGAGAAACGTACACACGGAGACCCATGTTATTCAATGGTAGATGGTACACACACGTAAAATCATACGGAACATGTGTCCGTGTGATAAGTACGTGTGTGCGCTTTTCTGCACAGACGACATGTCCGTTTTTGGCCGGCAGCACGCAGGCACGGACCCGCTAAATATTAGCCACAAAAGAATACATTGATCCATATCAAGAACAATTTATAGTGTTTCAGAAGTCACCATAAACAGCAGTTAAACTAGAACTGACTCTGATAGCATGTTTTAGAAAATAACGGCAATGTGCCAAACAAGTTTTTTTGCAAAAATACAAAATATTTTATTTATAGAGCAATGCGACATAGGAACACACAGAAGAGTGCAAAACAGTGAATTTAAAACCAATGCACACAAGCACAGAAATCAGGGCAGCGATACATGACAGGATTATATATATATACAACTCTGTAGTTCATATAGTAGGTGGGGGAACAGGAAAAGTGGTCAGGATAGACAGCTGCTTGATTATGTAGTTATTATGAGTAGTCTCAGCATATCAAACCTGACCACTAGAGGTCTCACATAGTTGAGTCATCGACAATTCCAGTTATATGGTTAATGCAGGGTTAAACTGCAGTGACAATTACAATGGGAGTATAATATACAGTACAGGTTATAAGTATACCGTTAATGGTCTTGATAGTATTTTGATATCACCGTGGAACAATGGTAGATATATAAGAAAAGCCACTAGTAACAAAATATATATCGTTATAATTCTTAATCTGTATAGTAGCAGTCAGAAGCAATATGCATACAATTTAAACAGCTATCGCCACAGTGACTTTACATCCCATTATAGAGGATCAGAGAGATTTGATCATGTCATAGTGTGGTAAATTACGGCAGTAGTGGGTAAAGACAGGTACAAAACCACATGCTTAAGCAGAAAGAACCCTTGCAGGAAAATGTCGATCACCCACCAGATGGTCACCCAGCTATGCACGCTGCCCTGCACCTCAACACGTGTTTCGCTTTTGCTTCTTCGGGAGGTGCAGGGAGTGTGCTGCCGGTGGTTTAAATTCCCCGGTTCTGATGTACACCTGCCAATGGTGGCGCGCGTCGGCACTCCGAGGCCCATCCCACAACGCACGTGGGCGTCCAGGAGTCATCAGCGTGCTGACGTGCACGACAGATGATCCTGTTGGACGCCATGTGCCAGCAAGAGGGGCGTCAGGGAGTCGGCGCGCGCACAGGCAAGAGATCAGAGGTTCCATTAGAAGATCGGGCAGATTATGGGCAAACACAATGGTAGTTCAAATATATATTATATAGGTCGCCTTGATGTGTTGCGTGATGAAGATGTTCAACCATATAAACCAGGAACCATTATCTTTCTTCTTTTAACTGTGGGAACCACCGGATCTATAGAATAATATAAACAGTATAAAATGAATGTCATGGTACAAACGTGATCAGACCCATTATCTGCTAAACCGCAGTGTCATATTTTACATATCAGATACATAGTATCAAATAGATAACCATGAATATATCATGGGATTAGATAGAAAGCACAAAAAGTTTAAAGGAACATGGTGGAAATAGAGCAAGATTTATTTTAGAAAGGGCTTAAAACTCACGGCATCGTTAAGACCCCTAGGTTTAACGGTATCAAGAATAGTAATCCAGCGAGCCTCCTTTTTATGTAGGTAGTTAGTAGTATCACCCCCTCTGGCTCCCATATTGATCTTATCAATACCCCTAAACTTTAACTGCCTCCAATTACAACCATGCCGCTCCATGAAGTGCCTTGGTATGTTTTTTAATTGAGCTATTTCTTCTGGTTTCTGAGCCTTTGCGGCGTTTTTGATATCCCGTAGATGTTCTAGCACTCGAACTCTTAGCTCTCGAGTAGTTAGGCCTACATAAATGAGGCCACATGGGCAAGATGCCCAATATATAACATTCATGGTGCGGCAATTAATGAATTGGAGGATGTTATACGTTTTGGATTGTGAAGAGTCCCAGAATTTAAATGCTCGCTCCATCTGAGGGCAGGCTCCACACTCACCACATGCAAAGGATCCACATTTGGAACCTCGAGTGGAGAAAGGATTACCAATGCTTTGTGGCGTATAGTGACTTTTCACAATCAAATCCCCAATAGTCCTGGATCTTTTGGGGGTGATAGCTGGTCTAGGGGTGAGAATGGGAGCGAGATCATGATCTGCCATAAGTATTGGCCAATATTTTGTAACTATGGCAGACATCTCACGCCATTGTGCGTGGTACGGAGTGATAAACCGTAGTGTGTTGTTGTTAGTTCTATTTTTCACCTTAGAAGCTCTTCCCGAGTTGTACCTTTTGCCCTTTTGTATCCTTTCTGGATAGATTGAGATGAGTAATGTCTAGCTTTAAAACGTCTTTCAAGATCCAACGATTGTTTTTCAAATAAAGAGTCGTTTGAACAGACCCTTCGTGCTCTGAGGAATTGTCCAATTGGTATTGAATTGATTACCTTGAAAGGGTGAGAAGATCTGGCATCCAAAACAGAGTTGATAGCTGTCTTCTTTCGAAATATATCAGTTCACAATTCACCATCTTGACCCCTGGTGATATTGTTAGGCTGGGGGGCTCCCCATAACGTGGGGCTCCCCATGCTGAGAATACCAGCCTTCAGCCGTATGGCTTTATCTGGCTGGTATTAAAATTGGGGGGGCCGCACGCCGTTTTTTTTAATTATTTATTTATTTATTTTACTGCACAGTATAGACACGCCCACCGGCTGCTGTGATTGGGTGCAGTTAGACAGTTGTCACTCAGCGTGGGGGGCGTGTCTGACTGCAACCAATCATAGGTGCCGGTGGGCGGGGAAAGCAGGGAATACGCGATTGATTATTTAGCGGCCGGCATATTCAAAGTAATTGTTGCCGCATTTTCTCTGCACAGCTGTTCCTCGCCGCGCTTGTGATCGGGGAGCAGTAAGTATGAGAGAGGGCTGCTCACTTCAGTCACTCAGGGGATTAGCGGTCACTGGTGAATCCTTCACAGGTGACCACTAATCAATACGCGGCACACAGACAGAGCCGCGGCATGACAATGAAGTCGGGTGAAGTTCACTCGAGTTCATTCTCATCGCGCAACTCTGTCTGCTGTCAGCTGACATGTATCAACGACATTGTGCAACACACAAACAGACATTCCACACGGACATTCCACGTACACATACACGGGCATTTTACACACAAACACGGACATTTTACACGTACACACGGCTTGCATACGCCATCACACGGATGCCATACGTACCGGAGAAACGCCCCCAAAACACAGAACACGGACCCGAAAAACGGACCGTGTCACACGGGTGTTTTTTATGCGGAAGTGTGTTTTAGGCCTTAAGTACATATTATTTTCTAGTGAAAGTGTTCTTTAAGCTGTTCCTTAAGATGTCAAATGATTTATTACAATTCAACTAGACTAGCACTATATTGAAAAATTACTTCTCTCTACAATATATTTGATTTTTTTGTAATTTTAACAATGGAAACTCTTGTCTTCGTAACACTTCATTGAAAAACTAGTCTGGTCAATGCCAAGTGACTATTTTTTCATCATTGTTGTTCTGTTTTATATGGATGGTAAAACAATCAATATGATGACTCCCTCTAGGTATAAAACAAACAAAAAAGTTCTTAGTGTAATGAATTGTATACCTATGTATTCACTGAATCTCTGAAGAAAAAGTCACCTTTATCCTTACTTTACAGTTTAAAAAAACGTAGTAAATTGAAGATATTTTATACCTTAAAGGCTCTGTTCCCTTGTGCAGTCACTTGTCTTGTATTCCGCTTATCTATTTGCAATGTAAAATGAAGGAACTTTTCAAATAGTTTTGAAAGTCTCCAAATTTTTTGAGTCTTCAGCTCCTATATAAGCCTATGTATCTCCTTGACAACATGCTACAGATAATTCATATGTACAAAGATCTGTTAAACTCTTAAGCGGGCTTTACATGCTGCGATCTTGCTAGCGAGATCGCAAATGATCGTACCCGCCCCCGTCGGTTGTGCGACATGGGCAGATTGCTGCCCGTGCCGCACAACCTGACTTAAGCCCGTCACATGTACTTACCTGCCCCGTGACGTCGCTCTGGCCGGCGAACCGCCTCCTTTCTAAGAGGGCGGTTCGTGCGGCGTCACAGCGACGTCACACTGCAGGCGTCCAGTAGAAGCGGAGGGGCAGAGATGAGCGAGACGTAACATCCCGCCCACCTCCTTCCTTCCGCATTGCCGGTGGAGGCAGGTAAGGAGATGTTCGTCGTTCCTGCGGTGTCACACATAGAGATGTGTAATAAGCAGAAAACAATTTTTTGTTTCAGGACGACCTCTCAGCGGCAAACGATTTTGACCGCTTTTGCGATCGTTTAAGGTTGCTCATAAGTGTCACACACTGCGATATTGTTAATGCCGCTGGATGTACGTCACAAACACTGGGACCCTGACGATAATTCATTAACGATATCGTAGCGTGTAAAGCCCGCTTTAGTCAGAGATGAGAGAAGCTTTTCAATAAATGTTCTCCAATTTCAAATTCGCTGTGAGCCTTCGATAACCCGAGCACTTTTCCCAAAAGTTTGCAATGTTCGGTTTTGTTTGATTCCTGATCACATTTTCCAAAAATGCTTTTCTCATAACAAGTTATGGTTTTGGATAGGATTGTGGTGCTGCATGATGAATGAGGGGATGTGTTTAATGAGTGGAGGGGTGGGGACTTGGAAGAAGCCTTTTGGTGCTTGGCACCATTTTTTTTCTTAACTTTATTAGTGGATGTTCCTGCAAGCAATCACGGTGCAGCAAACATCCACAAGGTTTAGACAAAAACACTTCTGTGATTGTCTGCCTATGTCACATGTCCCTATGCATATAAATTACACATATTATGTTGGTGCCATTTTGGCATTGGCGCCATTTTGTGAATGTTAAACATTAGGAAAGGTGCTGCCACTGGTGCTGCCAGTACTGCTAGACAGTTAGCTTAGCTAGGATTAAAAGATAGGTAATTAAGATAGATATGAGAGTGATAGTGTAGAATATGGACGTGCAGTGCAGAGAAAGGTGCCACAAATCGTCATTTCATTATAGAAATAGGGATTGCTACTTGTGAGTGTCTGCTAAAGAGTTGCCAGTGAACCATGTAAATAGATATTGATACTTATTACTGCCTGCTCCAAATTAGGCAGTGAAACACATTTCTAGGTATTGTTAGTTAGAAGCGCCTGCTGTAAATTTTCTAGTGATCTACCTAAATAAGTCTTGGAACTTTTGAGTGCCTGATACAAATTACGCATTGACCCTCATTTCTAGGTATTGTTAGTAGTGCCAACTGGAAATTTGCTAGTGATCTAGCTAAATACATCTTGGTACTTTTCATTGCCTGCTCAAAACCATGGCTTCCACTCCTGACACCACAATTCCTTTGGCTCCAAAAGAAATCTGAACCCCAAGGAAAGTCGTCTCTTCACTAGCCAAATTTCACTTGTGAAGACTCAGCTTGTGTCCTGATTTTGCTAGGAGTCCTAACAGATCCCTTAACAGAACCAAGTGTTCTTCTATGGTTCCTGTGTGTAGGAGCATATAATATGCATATTACATGAGACTTTTCATCTGAGAAAACATGCTCGGCAAGGCTGCCTGTGCCTGGTGAAAACTGTGTAACCCATGGGAATGTACTCTAAACATGTAGTGTTTGTTCTTTACTGTTAAAGCAAATATTTATCAACACTTTTCAGTGAGTTTGACAGAAAAGACTAGTTTGGCGACATCAATGGTTGAGAATATGCAGCTTTTGCTATTTATCCCGTCTATTACTTTGTGAGTCTGTGCAACTACAGGGGCAGACATCAATGTGTATATGTTAAGGACACATAGGTCTATAGTGAGATGCTATGCATTTATGTTCTTATCTTCACTAGCCATAGAGGTTGTTGCATTTCAAATTTCCTACTATCACCATGTCCTCTGTCTCCAACTCAAGGATAATGTTGCAGATTGACTGGGTTGTGTCTGGTGGAATATGCTTTGAAGGGGTGGGTGTGGCCCTTGCATGTCTGTCGTAACACTAATCAATCTGCCACAGTCATTTTTACTCTGGACCTATAGATCAGGTTGTTCATACACAATGAATTTGATGTCTATATTGAGCAAGATCTCAAGCTATAGTCTAAGGCGGGCTTTGCACCTTGCAATATCGGTAACAATGTGTTACCGATGCTGCAGCGATAGTCCCCGCCCCCGTCGCAGGTACGATATCTTGTGATTGCTGCCGTAGCGAACATTATCGGTACGCCAGCTTCATATGCACTTCACGGGTCGTGCGGCGTCATAGCGACGTCACATGGCAGGCAGCCAATAGATGCAGAGGGGGGGAGATGAGTGGGACGTAAACATCCCACCCACCTCCTTCCTTCTTCATAGCCGGCCTGGACGCAGGTAGATTTTCCTTGCTTCAGCGGCTTCACATACAGCGATGTGTGCTGCCTGCTGGAGCAAGGAACAACATCATACCATCGCCTCAGCGGCATTATGAAAATGTCGGACCCTACACCGATCATACGATAACAACGCTTTTGCGCTCATTAATCGTATGTAAAAGGTTTTACACACTTCGATGTCGACAGCGACGCCGGATGTGCGTCACTTTCGATTTGACCCCACCGACATCGCACCTGCGATATCGTAGTGTGCAAAGCCCGCCTTAAACTCTTAATTGCCAGCAAGGGAGGCCCCAGACACTGTGGTTGTATGACACACACATTGGATTGTCTGGGTCCTTTACATACAATGTAGTTTGCTAAATCTAGCATTCGTCCATTTTGGGTCATTACATTGGTTCCAATAAAGTTGCCAGAATTGAGTAATACCACATTCAGATCTCGAGGGTCATGTATTTGGCAATCTGAACAATCACTATCACAATTCTGTAAGCTTTCACCCCTCAAATTGGTGATAAAATCTGATCACCACACACTTAGGGCTGTTGAGATGTAAATCATGTTTGACATTAGTCATGGAAATTTAGACACCTGTGTCAAGAATGATTTCTGTGTTCTGGTCTTTGATTCTGACTTTTATGCAGGGTCTCCCAGAAAAGTTCAATCTGGCGTGATATACTGGCCCCAAATCTTTAGGGATCCCTACTTGTCAGTCTGTGTTGACAAGATTCTCAGTAGGTACCTTGTGAGTTCTTAACTGTGGTTCTATTTGTGGAACCTTTATATTCCACACCCACTGTTCCTTCAACTGGGACACTTACAATGGCCCCACATTTCATTGTTTGCCCTTGTAAATGTCCCTGATTCCTAACTGCCTGTTTCCTTATTGTTCTGGAATAATAAGGTTTCATCTTGATACCATTATTACCAGAATTTTCAGGGCTGTTATGGTTCCATACCCATTGAGGACAATGTATCTTCATGTGTCCATATTGCAAACACAGAGAACATTGAATGCTCCTTGTTTTTATGCAATGGTAAAGCGGTGGGGCAAACAATTGACTTAGCTTTAGCATGGTGTTGTGATTTAATGTGTACGGGCACATCCTCTCTTGCTTTAATGGACATCTTTTTGTCCATTAGATCTTGTCTACACTGCTCAGTAATCATGACTGCATCTGTGACTGATGGTTCCCTCACTGTACTCATTGGATTTAAGTGTCATGGTATGGGAATTTTTCTACAAACATGTTGATCATGCGTTGTGAAATTCCGATACGTTGATCATTTGTGACTCTCTTGTACATAGCTTCAAGCTGACAGAGACAAAGGCTCATCGTGTACAGTTTGCTCGAGCTTCATTAGGATTTCTGGAGTAACATCCCAGTAGCCCACTGCTAGTCTTATGAATAAGAAACGATATCTCCTCAAGAAACTTCCCAGTCCTGGGTTCCATTCTCCCCATTGCCTCATACCCCTGATTAAGATATGTAGCAGCCGCAATTTGAAAAACTTCATTTAGGGCCAAAGAATACTTACTGCAATGACTCTCAAAGAAATCACATGAAGTAAATGGATCTACATTGGGATTGTATTTCGAGTCCTCCTTGCAGATCTGTTACATGCTGTAATGGTTAGGATAAAATTCCTAAGGCCTGTCCGGATGATTTTGCATATTGTAAGTAGTGTGATCTGTTTCTCACCTATTTCTATAACCCCAAAACACTTCATTGGTGTTGGAGTGAACTGTAATGACTGTTTCTCCTGTCACCTGGTGTCTGTAGCTATGGATTTCTGATCCATGGGAGATGTGGATGCTGTTCATGCTTTCTCCTCCTGTACCACTCCTAACAAACCTGTTTCATGGACAAGGGAACCATGCTATTCATACCCGGTCTTGATAGACTAGAGATTACTTGCTGCAAATGGTTTGCGTCTTGGCAGCTAGATCTCTGTGTACATTCAGAGGAACTCTATGTATATGTGAGAATAATAGGTCTCTCTCTCTCCAAGAGTCTAGATTCCAACACACAGATTTCCTTGCTGCTATCGGCTGTACACTTTCTTGCAATTGTGTTTCAAGTGTTTGTATTTGTTTAATGTTTTCAACACAACAATGGAAGTGGAAGCTATTTGGCGTGAAAACTTCCTCTACCTTTTTTGTGCTAGCAAGTGTTTACACATGTTCTGGCTTCCAAATGCTTTCCTTAAAGGAATGCACCAATTAGGCCAGCATTTGGAAGCATTTGATTATTTTGTACAAAATACATTATTTGTCAAGTGCGTATGCCTCGTCCAGCAAAGTGGACCAAAGCATCTTTGTGGATTTGGATTAGGTTTGAAGTATGTGGTTTAATGTACAATTTTTACACAGATGTTTCAAGGTGGAAAAGTTCATACTCACTCGTTCACTGGCCATCTCCCTCTGTGCCGTCTCCTCTGTCTTTTCTGCACTGCTTGGAAAAGGTATTTTTCTCTGAAACACCTTTTTCCCAAACAACCCGAATTCTTGGATCAACCCAAATATTGATGGTCTTTAAAAGACGTCATGCAGTGACTTTCCTTGTCATTCTCCATGCTCGTTGCACAGAGCATACAAAGAAACCATAAATACATTAAAATCTGTCTAATCAAAACAAAAGATTATGTTCTCTGTTGTAGATGTTGTCCCGTGTATAGCTCTGGTTGCAAAACTGCATCACCTGTCTGAACTATCCAGGCTCTCAACTCACAGAATAACACAACACTGACCTGTGCATCAAAGTTATCTGTCCCTTCGGTCTAATTAGTTCTTAGAGAATGACCACAGATCCTCACAGAGAAAAAGAAGAAAAACAAATTCATAACAGTGAGCCTGACTCTCCAATTTTAAAGGGCTTTAACACCAATTTAAAAACTTGTTTGCTAATGTTAAAGGGGTTACACAAATGTTAAACGGAATTTTGATATTAATTATTAACATCAGCTTTGATTAATAATAATTAATATTTAAGTAATCATGTAATAATCTTTTGCATTCCTTATTCTATATAAGTAGTAATGACGAATAAACTGAGATGAAACATGTACAAATAAAGAATATTTATACTACACAGCCATTTATAACTACAAAAACACAGTAATAGCACACAAACTGATGATTATCTAATAACTTTCCACATAAGTTACCTAAAACACACATATACAATAGCAGCCCACCTAACAATAACAATCTTTAGATGGGGATCAAAGGGTGAAAAGTAGTGCATCAACAAGAGTTAAAGATAATTCAGAGGAATGTTAGGGTTTGGTGAAGAAGAGGTTAATGCAGGGGTTCCAGTATGCAGGGGGTTAATGTAGGTGTCCCAGGGTGCAAGAGGTTAGTGCAGATATAATGCAAAGGGTTTTCAGGGGGTTAATGCAGGGCTCTAATGCAGGGGTCTAATACGGGGATTTAGGAGTAATGCAGCAGGGGGTTAATACTTTGCCCATTATGCTCATTGTCGGGATGATCTTGATGATTTTGGGCTGCTCATTGGTAGGGGATGGGAGTTAGGAGAAAGGAGTCACAGAGGTGCTGATTGAGGGTAGCAGAAAAAAGATGGCTTCAGCGCTGCCACCACTGTCTTCACTGCCTCATTACATGAGTACCTGCTCTCACCCTGGCCCAGCTTTGAATTGCAACGCATTTCTAGTGACCTGATTACAACAGTGTGAATGTCTAGACTTCACGGGCAGCCAGCTTTTGCAGTAAGTCTATGTGCGCACGTGTGCGCTCTGCACCGCACACAAAAGATCCGCTTCAAAGCGCAGCAGAAAAGCTTCATTCTGAAGCGCATGGTGCCTGCAGAATTTGTGCGCTCTGCATGCTGCCTCTCCCTATAGACAGCATGCAAACACACGAAAGAAGTGACATGTCACTTCTTAGAACGCACGCTTCGGGCAGCAGCCGAATCGCTGCATTCTAATATGCCACGTGCGCACGTCTCATGCACAATCTTCATAGATTGTGCTGGGGATGCAGGACTTATGCAGTTACGCTGCGGTGCAGAACAGAGCATAACTGCATGCAATACGCACACGTGCGCACATAGCCTAACAAAAAAATCTATTTGATCCTTTTGCTCTTGTAGTCCCTGGTGTGCATATGTTATCAGCATATGGACTAATTGATCTGCATTGGTATGCCCAGACTGGCCATTCCAGTGTCCATGGCATATGTCACCAGTGGGGCATATACATGCTGGGGAACAAAATTCGGAGCATTTTTGTATGTGGGCTAACATCAGTTGAGGCAATATTTATGAGGTGGGATAGCAGTGGGGGCATTAATGAATATGAAATGATTCCTAATAGGAAGAAAGTTAAAGATGACAGATTTCCTTTGTATTTTAGGCAAAAGAAAAAAATATATATTTTTTCATCTTTTACATTTTAAAAATTGCAAAACATAAAATGAGCAGGTGCAAAAGTTTGGGCACCCTTGGAAATTTGTGTGCTTTGACCTTTGACTAATGTTTCAGACTTAATTATCCTGTTACAGTTATGGCTTGCTCACTATCATCATTAGGAAAGGCCTTTTGATGCAATTTTCACAGCTTTATAAAAACCCAGCCTCCTCTAGCCTTTTTCCAAAAATAAGCAGCCATAGGTTCTTCTAAGCAGCAGCCTAGCACTCTAAAAATGAAAATCTGAAGGCCTACAAAGCAGGAGAAGGCTATAAGATGCTTGTAAAATCTTTTACCTTGTGTTGCAGCCAATTGCATGGAAAACCTTTCAGGGGTAGAGGGAACAATGGATTCAATGAAATTTCAACAAATTCTTGATACAAACATAATACCATCTGTAAAAATGTTGAGGTTGGAAAGAGGATGGTTTCTACAAATAGATATTGATCCTAAACACAGGTCAAAATCCACAATTCCCAATACACTACCTCAAAAGATGCAAGCTGATGGTTTTACAATGGCCGTCACAGTCCCTTGATATGATCATTATTGAAAATCTATGGCTAGACCCTAAAAGAGCAGTGCATGCAAGACGACCCAGGAATCTCACAGACATTTCTAAGCAAGAATGGGTGGAAATTCCTCAAACAAGAATTGAAAGACTCTTGGCTGGCCTCAAAAAGCTTTTATAAGCTGGCATATTTACCAAATTGGGTGCTACTAAGTACTAAGCAGGGTGCACAACCTTTTGCATTGGCTCATTTTCCATTTTTGTTTATTTTAAAATGTAAAAGATGAAAATATTTTTTTTTTTGCCTAAAATACAAAGTAATTGTGTCATTTTTAACCTTATGCCTTTAAAAGATTAACCATTCACAAAAACAGTATTTTGACCAGGGGGGCCCAAACGTTTACATGCTTCTCTGTATGGATATACTGTATATCTTAACATATAGATATCAAAGCCCATAGATTTAATTTACATTATGAAATCTGGTCTTCGAGAGCAAATATGAAATAACACTTTTGTTTGTTTTTTATCTTTATAGTAAAGAATTTGCAACATATAACAAAATAATAGGTCCTTGAATTTCCTGTTATATGTTCCTAACCTGCGCACTTCTTTATAGCAATTTGTTGTGCTGTAAATCTGCTATTGTATAGGAAACTTTGAAGGGTGAAAATATTAAAGTGATAATTTCGATTGGATTGGCCTTCAGCACTGCAGAACTTGATATTAGCGCCATCTCATTCTGCTTTTTATTGGGTTGTTATTGATTTTCCCTCCGCCATAAGCTGTAAACCATATGTATAAACACATCCAAATACACTGAATTTCATTACTTATCTTAATAATATGAACAATTCTTGCACTGACTTCGTAGTAGAGATGAGCAAATAGAGTGATAGAACACTAGTCCAGTAGCTAGATCAGTGTTCCATGGCCACTTGACAGAAGCTGTTCAAACCACCTCCTACCTGCTTATTTCCCTGGCTCCTTTTTAGATTATCTAGCTTGGCGTCATGTCATTGTTGTGACATGACACACATACACAATGTCGCACAAGGCCGGCTAATCAAAATAGATTCTAGTAAAAAAGAAATGGGTCACAGGATTCTTCTCCATGAATACTGATATGGCCATAAGACCATGGACCTGCAAATGTATACTCTCTTCTATCCTTAGTAATATTCTAAAACGCAGATTTAAAACAGGTCACTAATTTATAATTTGTTTAGTTTAATTACGAGTTACTATTGCAATTACTGGAAATACTAAATACTATTTGGCTTTTGCTGAACCTATTGCTATTTAAAGTAAGTTTACTATGGTGTGAATTATATGATAAAACTTACCATTAATATTTCTTAATATACTTTCTTATCCAGACCTATGTTCTTTACTTGATTTATTTCCAGTAGCACTTTATACTTCAGGTCCATGTCCTAACTAGAGCCCGGCAACCCCTAGTGCAAAGTTTCACCTGTGACCCACATGCATGTTGGTCAGATGTATGGGCCCTTGCAGTGCTGTAGATCCAATAAAGAAAAAGAAGGATTTCGGTTGTGCCTCAAACTAGTCATCCGTAGCAGCCATGGCATCAGAAATGGTGTGAAATTTGGTACACTTGATGTGCTTCTTCTGGTTTAGAAACAGATGATCGTCAAAGGGAGCTATATCTGGTGAATAAGGTGGGATGGATGGTCAACCAGCTGGAAATCCAGCTGTGCCAATTTTGGCATGCTTACTTGTGCAGTGTGAGCGGAGGCGTTGTCTTGCAAAAACAAGATTCCTTTGGACAGCTTGCTGCACCTTTTGGCCTTCAGAGCTGCCTTTAATTGGTCCAAAAGATCTATATAATACCTTGCATTTATGATGGAACCCTTTTGAAGGTAGTCCACTAGCAGTATACCCTCCTTATCCCAGAACACAGATGCCATAACTTTAGTGGCTTATTTTTGTACCCTGAACCTCTTTGGACGAGGATAACCACTGTGCCTCCACTCTTGTGGCTGCTCCTTGTTTTCAGGGTCATACAAATAAATCCAGGTCTCATCCATAGTGACCAGTCAATCCAGGAAGTTCCATTCAGTCCGGAAACGCTGACAAATGGACCGGGTAGTTTTTTCTTGCATGCTTCTCTGATATGTTGTCAAAAATTTTGGGACCCACTTTGCAGATAGCATCCTCATGTCCAAATGTTCATGGATAATGGCACAAACACATTCACGGGAAATCCCCAGGATGTTTGCTATTGCTTTAGCTGAAATTCTTTAAAAATAATTTTTTCAATGTGTAAACTCCTTAATTTTAATCACAATTGAAAGTTTTAAACAAATCCGCAAATAACTTTCAAATTCAATGGAGTTTACTTCAGGATATGTGTAAATACACTGACAAATATAGAGCAAGATTAACAAACTCAATATAACAAAACCAAAAAAACAACAAAAAAGGAAAGTTAAGGTAATTAAAGTTTGTTATACAAGCCGGCGTGTTGAGGCAAACAAATTGGAGACGTATTTCAAATGTGTTGTACATAATTACATTGACATTTCCTATGAATTCAGCTGTGCTGCTCTGCATCCCACTATCCTATTTATGCCGTTCTTCTACTAATTCAATGTTTTAAGTAGTTAACTGACTGCAATTATCAGAATAGTGAAATAAAAGGAAAACATTTGCTTGCACAACAAGTAATCATTGTAGTACATTGTGACCATGTTGATCAATTTAACATGTACAATTTATCAATGAGTAAATTTAATGGTATTATGTTTGGGAAGTTTAAGAATTTCTTCATCTTTTGTTATATATAAATAAGAAAAAAGCCTGTCTTATCTTCTTTAGATGTGTCTTAATTAGGCTGCAAGAGTTATAAAGATGTTTGTCTTTTAGCAGGACTGACACATTATATTACTGGGAACATGCCACATCCAATTTCTGTTAGCTATGGTTTATCTAATGGGTATGATGATATATGATTGGCTGACAGATTCAATCAAATGTTGGAGCAATGCCATAAGAGACATCTTGTCTTATTAATTGATAACATGTGGCATATATATATATATATATATATATATATATATATATATATATATATATATATATATATATATATATATATATATATGTATGTGTATATATATGCCATATATATACATATATATGTGTGTGTGTGTATAGAGTAAAGTGCACCCCTCACATTTTTGTAAATATTTTATATTTTCATGGGACAACACTAAAGATATGATACTTTGATCTAATGTTAAATAGTCAGTGTAAAGCTTGTATAACTGTAAATTTGGTGCCCTCTAAATAACTCAACACACAGCCATTAATGTCTAAAATGCTGTCAATAAAAGTGAGTATACCCCTAAATGAAAGTGGCCAAACGTTGGCTAAATTGTCAATTATTTTCAAGCACTGCCTTAATTCTCTTGGGCATGTAGTTCTCTAGAGCTTCATAGGAGCCACTGGAATTCTCTTCCACCTCTCTGGTGGATGAGACCTTGCGCTCCTGCACCTTCCTGTTAGAGGATGACCCACAGAAGTTCCATAAGCTTAGGTCTGGAGACATGAATGGCCAGACCAGTACCTTTAGGCTATGTGCCCACCTTGCGTATTTGCATGCAGTTACGCTACGTTCTGCACTGCAGCGTAACTGCATGCGTCCTGCGTCCCCAGCACAATCTATGAAGATTGTGCCTAATCCATGCTCACGTTGCGTTTTAGAACGCAGCGATTTACATGCTGCTAAATTGCTGTGTTCTAAAAAGCAACATCTCACTTCTTTCGTGCGCTTTTCATGCTGTCTACGTTCTGTCTATGGGAGAGGCAGCATCCAGAGTGCACAAATTCTGCAGTCACCAAAGTTTCAGAATGGAGCTTTTCAGCTGCGCTTTGAAGTGGACATGCAGTGACTTTACGCTGCGGTGCAGAGCGCACACACGTGGGCACATAGTCTAACCCTCAGTTTATGTAGCAAGACAGTGGTTGTCTTAGAGATGTGTTTGGTGTCATTGTCATGTTTAAGTACTGCCCTGCAGCCTAGTTTCTGAAGTGAGGGGATCAAGCTCTGCTTCAATATGTCACAGTACATGTTTACATTCATGGTTCCTTCAATAAACTGTAGCTCTCCATAGCTGGAAGCATTCATGCAGCCCCAAACCATGACACTCCCACCAGCATGCCTGACTGTAAGCAACAAAAACTTGTCTTTGTACTACTCACCTGGTTACTGCCACATGCACTTGACACCATCTGAACCAAATACGTTTAATTTGATCCCTTCTGACCACAGGAGATGGTTCTTGTAATTCCTAGCATTGGTCTGCTTGTCTTGTGTGCTTGTTTTCAGCAAACTGTTTGCGGGCTTTTCTGTGAATAATCATCATACTTCTATTTTGAAAAGACAACCTCTGGATATGACGCTGAGCATGTGCACTTAACTTATTGGTAAACCCTAGCGAGGTCTGTTCTGAGTGGAATTTGTGTTGCTAAACCACTGTATGGTCTTGGCCACCGTGCTGCAGCTTAGTTTCAGGGTATTGGCAATCTTCTTATAGCCAAGGAAAACTTTATGTAGAGCAACAATTCTTTATTTCAGATCCTCAGAGAATTATTTTGCAATAACATGCCATTTTGAACTTCCAGTGTCCAGTATGAGAGAGCATGTGAGCGATAAAACCAAATGTAACACATCTCCCCATTCACACCTGAAACCTTGTAACACTAATGAATCACATGACAGCGGGGAGTAAAAATTTACTAATTGGTAGAGAGGGAGCTGCAGAAGCAGAACAAAGATAATGGGGGAGGCAGTCAGAAAGCGGGGGGAGCAGATCGGGATGGGGGGGGGTTGGGGGGAGCAGATCGCGGGGGGGGCACGGCAGGGGCTATCACGGCAGCGCGCAGGGGCACCACGGGAGCGCGCACGGGCTGCAAAGTGAGCACAGTACTCACGTGCAGCAGCGGCGGCGGCAGCAGCGGCGGCGGTGGCGTGGTACCACAAGTACCAGCCACTGCACGCTGCAGACATGTTGGGGGAGGGCTCGCAGCGGCAGGGGGCATATCGCAGCAGGGAGGCAGATGGCAGCAGGGGGCAGATTGCGGCAGGAGGCAGATCGCAGCAGTGGGGCACATCATGGCAGAGGACAGATCGCAGCACATCTGCCGATGTGTCCCCCCGATCTGCTCCCCGCCACGATCGTCCCCTCTGCTGCGATCTGCCCCCCTGCCACAATGTGCCCCCCTGCTGCAATCTGCTTCCTGCTGCAATCTGTCCTCTGCCATGATGTGCCCCACTGCTGCGATCTGCCTCCTGCCGCAATCTGCCCCCTGCTGCCATCTGCCTCCCTGCTGCGATATGCCCCCTGCCGCTGCGAGCCCTCCCCCAACATGTCTGCAGCGTGCAGTGGCTGGTACTTGTGGTACCACGCCACCGCCGCCGCTGCTGCCGCCGCCGCTGCTGCACGTGAGTACTGTGCTCACTTTGCAGCCCGTGCGCGCTCCCGTGGTGCCCCTGCGCGCTGCCATGATAGCCCCTGCCGTGCCCCCCCCCGCGATCTGCTCCCCCCAACCCCCCCCCCCATCCCGATCTGCTCCCCCCGCTTTCTGACTGCCTCCCCCATTATCTCTGTTCTGCTTCTGCAGCTCCCTCTCCGCTCTCCCCCTCTGCTCCCCCCCTCTGCTCTCAGCCCCCCCTCTGCTCTCAGCCCCCCCTCTGCTCTCAGCCCCCCCTCTGCTCTCACCCCCCCTCTGCTCTCACCCCCCCTCCCCCTCTGCTCTCCCCCGACGTCCTCTTACCTGTCTTCACCGGCCTGATCACATCTGCGTCCATCGCTGGGTCCTTCCTGGGCATTCTGCTGATCTGCCTGCTGCTCCTGTAAAGCTGTCCATCTCTCTGCCATCTGTTCCTCTGCAGCTCTTCTGGTCAGTGATCCTCCTGCTAGTCCTGTGGGTACTGTGAGTATAACTTTTTTTTTTTCCGTATCCCCTGTCCATTTTTACACCTCATCCGTCCGTGCGTCCCGCCAAGCGCTGATCAGGAATGCAGATAACGGATCGGCATCCCTGCTCAATTTTTGGCGGGACTTTTTTTTCCGTATCCCCGACGCTTTTTGTATTGCATCCGTCCGTGCGTCCCGCCAAGCCCTGATCAGGAATGCAGATAACGGATCGGCATCCCTGCTCAATTTTCGGCGTGACTTTTTTCCGTATGCCCGACGCTTTTTGTATCGCATCCGTCCGTGCGTCCCGCCAAGCGCTGATCAGGGATGCAGATAACGGATCGGCATCCCTGCTCAATTTTTGGCGTGACTTTTTTTTCCGTATCCCCGACGCTTTTTGTATCGCATCCGTCCGTGCGTCCCGCCAAGCGCTGATCAGGAACGCAGATAACGGATCGGCATCCCTGCTCAATTTTTGGCGTGACTTTTTTTTCCGTATCCCCGATGCTTTTTGTATCGCATCCGTCCGTGCGTCCCGCCAAGCGCTGATCAGGAACGCAGATAACGGATCGGCATCCCTGCTCAATTTTTGGCGTGACTTTTTTTTCCGTATCCCCGACGCTTTTTGTATCGCATCCGTCCGTGCGTCCCGCCAAGCGCTGATCAGGAACGCAGATAACGGATCGGCATCCCTGCTCAATTTTCGGCGTGACTTTTTTCCGTATCCCCGACGCTTTTTGTATCGCATCCGTCCGTGCGTCCCGCCAAGCGCTGATCAGGAACGCAGATAACGGATCGGCATCCCTGCTCAATTTTTGGCGTGACTTTTTTTTTCCGTATCCCCGACGCTTTTTGTATCGCATCCGTCCGTGCGTCCCGCCAAGCGCTGATCAGGAACGCAGATAACGGATCGGCATCCCTGCTCAATTTTTGGCGTGACTTTTTTTTCCGTATCCCCGACGCTTTTTGTATCGCATCCGTCCGTGCGTCCCGCCAAGCGCTGATCAGGAACGCAGATAACGGATCGGCATCCCCGCTCAATTTTCGGCGTGACTTTTTTCCGTATCCCCGACGCTTTTTGTATCGCATCCGTCCGTGCGTCCCGCCAAGCGCTGATCAGGGATGCACATAACGGATCGGCATCCATGGTCAATTTTTGGCGTGACTTTTTTCCGTATTCACGACGCTTTTTGTATCACATCCGTCCGTGCGTCCCGCCGAGCGCTGATTAGGGATGCACATAACGTATCTGCATCCATGGTCAATTTTTGGCGTGACTTTTTTTTTTTTACGTATCCCCGACGCTTTTTTTATCGCATCCGACCGTGCGTCCTGCAGCGACCGATCAGTGCACTGCGTCTGTGCGTTTGAAAAGTCAAATGGCGCTCCTTCTCTTCTGAGCCCCGCCATGCGCTCAAACAATTACTTTCCACCACATATGAGGTATCTGCGTACTCAGGAGAAATTGCACAATACGTCTTATGGTGCATTTTTTCCTGTTACCCTTGTGAAAAAAAAAGCTACCTAGTTGAAGCAACCGTTTTGTGGTAAAAAAAAAAAAATTTCTTTTCACGGCTCAACGCTATAAACTTCTGTGAAGCCCCCAGGTGTTCAAAGTGCTCACCAAACATCTAGAAAAATTATTTGAGGGCTCTAGTTTCCAAAATGGTGTCACTTGTGGGGGAGCTCCACTGTTTAGGCACCATAGGGGGTCTCCAAACGTGACATGGCGTCCGCTAATGATTCCAACCAATTTTGCTGTCAAATGGCGCTCCTTCTCTTCTGAACCCCGCCATGCGCCCAAACAATTACTTTCCACCACATATGAGGTATCTGCGTACTCAGGAGAAAATGCACAATACATTTTATGGTGCATTTTGTCCTGTTACCCTTGTGAAAAAAAAAGCTACCTAGTTGAAGCAACCGTTTTGTTGTAAAAAAAATTTTTTTTCTATTCACGGCTCAACGCTATAAACTTCTGTGAAGCCCCCAGGTGTTCAAAGTGCTCACCAAACATCTAGAACAATTATTTGAGGGATCTAGTTTCCAAAATGGGGTCACTTGTGGGGGAGCTCCATTGTTTAGGCACCTCAGGGGGTCTTCAAACCCGACATGGCGTCCGCTAATGAGTGCAGCTAATTTTGCGTTCAAAAATTCAAATGGCGCTCCTTCCCTTCCGAGCTCTGCCGTGCGCCCAAACAATTGATTTTTACCACATATGGGGTATCAGCGTACTCAGGAGAACATGCACAATAAATTGTATTGTGTACTTTCTCTTTTCTCCCTTGTAAAAATGAAAATTTTATGGCTAAAGTAACATTTTTGTGTTAAAAAGTAAAATTTTCATTTTTTCCTTCCACATTGCTTTGGTTCCTGTGAAGCCCCTAAAGGGTTAATAAACTTATTGGATGTGGTTTTGAGCAGTGTGAGGGGTGTAGTTTTTAGAATGGGGTCACTTTTGGGTATTTTCTGTCACCTAGGCCTCTCAAAGTCACCTCAAATGTAATGTGGTCCCTAAAAAAAATTATTTTGTAAATTTTGTTGGAAAAATGAGAAATTGCTGATGACCTTTGACCCCTTCTAACTTCCTAACGGAAAAAAAATTTGTTTCGAAAATTGCGCTGATGTAAAGTACACAAGTGGGAAATGTTATTTAGTAACTATTTTGTGTGACATATCTCTCAGATTTATGGGCATAAATTTTCAAAGTTTGAAAATTGCGAAATTTTCAAAATTTTCGCC
Source organism: Anomaloglossus baeobatrachus (assembly GCF_048569485.1). NCBI lineage: Eukaryota > Metazoa > Chordata > Amphibia > Anura > Aromobatidae > Anomaloglossus > Anomaloglossus baeobatrachus. Next base: position 306,819,698 of record NC_134353.1, on the reverse strand, counting down.
AAATTTCCTAAATTTTCACAAATAAACGCAAAAAATATCGGCCTAAATTTACAACTGACATGAAGTACAATATGTCACGAAAAAACAATCTCAGAATCGCCAGGATCCGTTGAAGCGTTCCAGAGTTATAACCTGTCAAAGTGACACTGGTCAGAATTGCAAAAAATGGCCCGGTCATTAGGGTGTTTTAGTGGCCGGGGGTGAAGGGGATATACCCTGGTTCACCACTTTAATCAGCCCCAAAAAGCCCTCCTTGTCCGGCGTAATCCAGGATGATCCAGCGTCGCTTCCACCGCAGCTGCATGGAGGTGACCGGAGCCGCAGCAGACACAGCCGCTCCGGTCACCTCCACACAGCAAATGAACACAGCCGCGCGATCAGCTGCTGTCACTGAGGTTACCCGCGGCCACCGGTGGATGCAGCGGTGGCCGCGGGTAACCTCAGTGACAGCAGCTGATCGCACGGCTGTCTTCATTTGCTGCATGGAGGTGACCGGAGCGGCGGTGTCTGCTGCGGCTCCGGTCACCTCCATGCAGCAGAGCTGGATGCGACGCTGGATCATCCTGGATTACGCCGGACAAGGAGGGCTTTTTGGGGCTGATTAAAGTGGTGAACCAGGGTATATGTGTGTGTTTTTATTTCTAATAAAGGATTTTTTCGGGTGTGTGTTTATTTACTGTAACTTACAGATTAATCATGGAGGGTGTCTCATAGACGCCTGACATGATTAATCTAGGACTTATTGGCAGCTATGAGCTGCCAATAACTCCTTATTACCCCGATTTGCCAACGCACCAGGGTAAATCGGGAAGAGCCGGGTACAGTCCCAGAACTGTCGCATCTAATGTATGCGGCAATTCTGGGCGGCTGTTGGCTGATATTGTTAGGGTGGGGGGCTCCCCATAACGTGGAGCTCCCCATCCTGAGAATACCAGCCTTCAGCCGTATGGCTTTATCTGGCTGGTATTAAAAATGGGGGGAACCGCACGCCGTTTTTTTTAATTATTTAATTATTTATTTCACTACACAGTATAGACACGCCCACCGGCTGCTGTGATTGGGTGCAGTGTGACACCTGTCACTCAGAGTGGGGGCGTGTCTCACTGTAACCAATCATAGGCGCTGGTGGGCGGGGAAAGCAGGGAATACGAAATTGTTTAATGGGCGGCCGGCTTTTTCAAAACAGTAAAAGCCGCCGGAGCAGTGTGAATGCCGTGCAGCGCCAGGGATCGGGGATTGGTGAGTATATGAGAGAGGGGGATAGACTGACATGGACTGAGAGTGAGGGACAGAGATAGTGACGGACTGACAGAGATTAGTGCATGACAGACATTGTGAGGCGCTTCATAACGCAGCTTTTCAGCTGCGCTCTGAAGCAGATCTTTTTTAAGCTGCGGTGCAGAGCGCACACCTGCGCACATAGCATCAGACACCGAAATCGTATGAGGGATGTCACACGTTACAATTGACTAGGTTCGTGCAACAAAACGCTCAATTCTAGAGAATGATACGATGTGTTTGCGATCAACGGTTTTGCGTTCAATCCTGATCGCATGTAGGTTTCACACGCAGATACCTCACAAACGATGCCGGATGTGCGTCACTTACAACTTGACCCCAACGACGGATTGTAAGATATATTGAAGCGTGTGTAGCGGGCTTAAGACTTTTTCCTTGTACAAAAAGGCCTTTTTCTCTCAAATATTGTTCACACAAATTTGTCTAAACCTGTGTTAGTGAGCATTTCTCCTTTGCTGAGATAATCCATCCACCTCACAGGTGTGACATATCAAGATGCTGATTAGACAGTGGGATTATTGCACAGGTGTGCCTTAGGCTGGTCTCAATAAAAGATCACTCTAAAATTTGCAGTTTAACAGTACTGGGAACGTCCAGAGGCGTCAGAAAAACAGTCAGTATCTGGTGTGACCATTTACCTCACGCAAAACATCTTCTTTGATGATGCAGTTGATCAGGTTGTTGATTTTTGCCTGTGGAATGTTGGTCCTCTCCTCTTCAATGGCTGTGCAAAGTTGTTGGATATTGACAAGAACTTGAACAGGTAGATCCAGAGAATCGCAAACATGCTCAGTGGGTGATATGTCCGGTGAGTATGCTGGTAGTGCAAGACAGGGATGTTTTCAGTTTCCAGGAATTTGTACAGATCCTTGCAACATGGTGTCATGAATTATCATGGTGCAACATGAGGTGATGGTTGTGGATGAGTGGCACAATGGCCTTCAGGATCTTGTCATGTTATCTTTGTGCATTCTAAATGGAATCAATAGAATACATCTGTGTTTGTTCTCTATAAAATATACCTGCCTATACCCTAGCTCTACTGCCATCATTGGCCATTCAATTTACAAGGTTGAAATCAGCAAACCACTCACACACACAACACCATACACACAGTCTGGCATCTGCCCTGTACATGGGCAATTGGGTAGAACCAGGTGAAGTGCTAAGAGTCTTGCATCTATTGGATGCCGCAATCTTAAGCAGCTGCAGGCTACTATTTTTAGGCAAGGATGTGCACTATGAGCATGGGTCTCCCCAGCCTGATAATACCAGCCCCCAGCTATTGGGCTTCATCTTGACTGGGTATCAAAATTGGGGTGACCGCACAATGATTTTTTAAAATTATTTATTTATTTAAATATTTAAAAAAACAAAAAAAAACTGCATGTGGTCCTTCTCATTTTTATACACAGCCAAGATAAGCGCACGGCTGCATGCTGCATGCCTGTAGATATATGCTTTATCTATACTGGTACCAATAGATGGGGGGACCCTATGCAAATTTTTTTTTTGCTTATTTTATACCACGATATAATAGACTCACAGACAGCACCTGTTATTCCAACCAATCATAGACACAGTCTGGGGGCGGGGTCTGACAGCTGCCAGAGACGGCTGTGAATGGGGAACACAGGGAATATTCGTTAGGGATTATTTTCGAACCCAGAAGCAGCACTGCAGCTGCGGAGATTCAGTAAGTATGAACTGCTTTAACCCTTTTGCATCCTTTAAATGTTACAGTGGCCAGGGAGAGGATGACATGACCACCAACTGTGGCTTCAAGCAGAGACTGACTGATCCGCAGCTGTGAATGGTGACGTCACGTCACTGAGCCAGGGCCCAGCAGTAGGATTGGTCAGGGGTCAGAATATCCCCCTTCCCTAGACAGAGAGACTCCCTTCCCTTTTTCCGTTCTCTGGGTGCTTCCCAAAACCTAGCATGACAAAAGGTTACTGGAGCTCACAACCATTAGGTTTCCTGGCCACTGTGAAGCCTGTAAACCTTAATGGAGCCTTTAAGAGAGCTTTTAACAATCATTGAGCTCCCAGCTACTGGGACATATGGAGGATGGGATCTGTTACTAGAGTTCTTAGCCTCTAGGTGTCACAACAGCTGGGAACTCCCAAAAACTGAAAGTCTCTCTTAAATGCTCCTTTAGAGTTTTCAGCCTCTCGGCTGCTGGATTGCCAGACTATTGGATTGCGGGACACGGTGTCACAGCAATCCGACAATCCAGCAGTTAGGTCAGCGGAGGACACACTGGTTCTCCATGCTGCTCTCAGTGAAAGTGGAACTAGCTTCTGGATTACGGGAAAGCTGTGAGATGTCCTTAACCCATTATATTACCCTGATTGCCACCGCACCAGGGCAATCGGGATGAGCTGAGTAAAACCCTGAAATGTCTCATCTGGATATGACAATTCTAGGCAGCTGTGGGCTTGTATTTTTAGGCTGGAGGCAAAAATCCATGATGCCTCCTATCCTGGTAATACCAGTTCCCACCTGTCTGCTTTACCATGGCTGGATATGAAAAATGGGGGGACCCTATGTCTTTTTTTTAATTCTGATATCCAGCCACGGCAAAGCTCACAGGTCGGGGCTGCAGCCTACTGCTGTTGCTTTACCTGCGCTGGCTATCAAAATATGGTGGGAGCATTCGTCATTTTTTCAAATTATTTGTTTATTTCTTTTTACATTACTATAAAGCAAACTGTCTGCAACCAAATGCGGACATAGGGTTTGGGTGGATATAACAGTCCACAACCAATCAGTGGGTGAGCGAGGGAAGCAGTGAATATTCATGAACCATAGTTAGCAGGCCAAGAAGAGAGTCTGACTGCAGCGTGATCCTCCAGGAAACACTGGGAAACACGGAATGTATAACTATCCTGCTCTTATTACAACCCTCTACGGCCATTTTACAGCCCCAAAAGTCTCGGCCCCATTAACTTGTCAGTTTTCACAGTTAAATTCAGAGTTAAGTTTGCTTGCTGATCCTGATTTTTTCTTCTTTCCTGTGCTGGTTTGACCCTAATAGCCACAGGTCCACTCATCACTAGTAACTAACTTTTTAGGAGAATTTGCAGCAGTATCTTTGTGTCTGCCTCTGTCACTACTAAACGCCTCTCCCTCCCTTCTCCATAAAATTTTAGCAATCTGCTAAATAAAGGGAAAATCTGTATTCAATGAGTACAGATTTTATCCATGAAATTGAAAGTAAAAGATCAGGGGAAAAGAAGCAAATTTGTCTCTTAAGATATAATACAGAGTTTCTTATTTTCATGTGTACTATTATGAAATAAAAAGGAAAATATGTTACTCTTTGAAATTATTCTTCCTTTTGTTGATCATTTTGTTAAACTGAATTACTTTTTTTTTCTCCAATGCAACTTCCTTTACCTTGGTTGTTTGTGATGGATATGTGTTTTAAATATGCTACTCAAGTATTTAATGAAATAGCTAATTTAGCTATGGTTTTGCTCTGTATCAGTTGTCATACATATTTCCTAGTCTTAAGGGTACTTTACATGCTACGACATCGCTAGCGATCTCTCTAGTGATGTGAAATTCTAGATCGCAAGTGTGATCTTTCGAGATCGCACATGCGTAAAATGACTTATGTGCCATCTCGAAAGATCACACTTGCGATCTAGAATTTCACATCGCTAAAGTGATCGCTAGCGATGTTGCAGCGTGTAAAGTACCCTTTAGGTGGGCTTTGCACGTTGCGACATCGCAAGCCAATGCTGCGATGTCACACTCGATAGTCCCCGTCGCAGATACGATATCGTGTGATAGCTGGCGTAGCGAAAATTATCGCTACGCCAGCTTCACATGCACTCACCTGCCCTGCGACCGTCGCTCTGGCCGGCGACCCGCCTCCTTCCTAAGAGGGCGGTTTGTGCGGCATCATAGCGACGTCACACGGCAGGCGGCCAATAGCGGCGGAGGGGCGGAGATGAGCAGGATGTAAACATCCCGCCCACCTCCTTCCTTCCGCATATCCTACGGTAGGAGATGTTCCTCGATCCTGCGGCTTCACACACAGCAATGTGTGCTGCCGCAGGAGCGAGGAACAACATCGGACCGTCGCGTCAGCGTAAATATGGATTACGCCGACGCTGCACCGATGATACGATTATGACGATTTTGCGCTCGTTAATCGTATCATCTAGGCTTTACACACTACGATGTCGCATGCGATGCCGGATGTGCGTCACTTTCAATTTGACCCCACCGACATCGCACCTGCAATGTCGTAGTGTGCAAAGCCCGCCTTAGAAATGTCATATTTACCTAGATATGAAATAATGCCTCCTAAACATCCGGAGCACTGTATTAGTCATAAAAATAATAATTTATGGACATACTGAGAATTCTGAACCTTAAAAAGTGTTGTTTTAGTATGGATATGTAAGAGTACATGAGATATGTAAGAAATGCATTGCTTTTTGATATTAATACTAGTAAAATGTGCAGTGGAGTGTGGCCTGAAATGTTATCTTGGAAGGTCATTGATTTAGTATCCTGGGAGCACCCTAGTATTTGACTTAAAACATTTATCAAGTGGTTGTAAGATAAGCAAAGATGTCAGTGACCTGAATAACCCATCCATAATTTTCCATATTGGTTATTAGGGATGTAGCCTAATTTTTCTTTATAGAAGTTTACACAAAATTGCTAAAGAATAGAAATCTTAGTTAGCCAGGTAAAATATTTTCTTTCATATAAAATATTATGATGTTGAGTGTCTTGTTAGGGAGAAAGTTTTGTTTCTGAAAAAAAAATTGATCATAATACGTTATTATAATATGGAAATTAAGTTATCTATACAGTATATATTCCAATGTTAGCAGAATACTTTCGTAGAATATTCTGATATTTGTATTATTATTTTGTGTTAGAAAATTACAATATTATTTTAAAAAAATCTGCAGCCCTCCCCTCCATTAGGGTGCGTGCTCGCGATCAGTATTTGCAGCGGTTTGGACGCAGCCTACCTCAGCTGCGTCCAAACCGCTGCTGGGTTCAGTACAAGCACAGTGGATAGGATTTCTACAAATCCAGTGCCCACTATGCTTCTTTTTTCCGCAGCAAACACTCACCTGTGGTGCGTCTTTCCAGACCACAGCATGTCAATTGTTTGCTGCTAAATCGCATGCAGTCTCCGTAGGGAGAACATAGCAAGGAGACCACAGCGCATTGAACCCTGATCATGGGTACTGACAGCTGCGGTCTCCTGCGTTCTCTTCTGGAGGAGACATGCGGCCTCCCCGATCAGGACTCACTGTGTTCTGAATGCAGCGAGTCCTGATCATGGGCACATACCCTTAAAGGGAATCTGTCATCAGGTTTTTTCTATGTAATCTAAGAGCACCAAACTGTAGAGCAGATAATCTGATTTCAGTATCCCTTACTAGGCTGTAGTTTGCTGTTTCAATACAATCAGGAGGTTATTACTATAGGACAAGCAGCCTTCTGTCAATATATTGTACACAGAAAGCTGCTAATCAGTGCTATGGACTGGGTTACACAAGACTTAACATTCTAAACTCTGTGAAATCTGCAGCAGAGAAAACTGTTATTCTATCACAACGGATGCACCTAGTATAGTAAGTGATACATCACAGGAATGAGCCTCTACTTGCTGTCAGATTGTGTTTAATGATTTTCTTCTGAGACAAAAAATGTATAGTTCCTTTTACAAGTGCTTAGAATAAAGACACCTGATTACTCAAAAAACAGGTACCAACATAGTTATGTGCTTTTTTCAGCCTTAACAATGATCTTAAGGTAATAGAATAATATAATCATAACTAAATTAATAAAAGGGTATATTGAATCAGTTTCCAGAATGGAAGTGTTTTACAACTTTACATTTATTTTTAATTTTGAAGGATTTGTTCCTGCTGCTTATACAGTAGTGGTGCTAAAATTGGTTGACACTTTTGCCTTAGAATGCTGAGGTCCTGGGATTAAATCCCATCACGGACAACATCCCAAAGCAGTTTGTATGTTCTCTCCAGGTTTCTGGCTTCCTCCCACACATCAAAGACATACTGTCAGAAAAGTTTGATTGTGATCTCCAATGGGGACAGTAATGGAAAAAATGGCGCTCCAAAAGAAAGCTAAAAAAACAAATACATTAATCAAATCTGTAGATAAATAGTCATGATGTTTCCAAAATGAGGCTTAAAAATATGATTCAAAGGTCAATGTTGTGCAAACACCTTTTGATGGTTTATGTAGAACCTGACACATTAGGCTCAGTTTGTAAAGTCTTATTGCACTTTGCAGGAATGAATGGATCTTTACTCTCCATTCTTTCAATCTTATGAAACCTCTTGGGTTATACCTTCATGAAGCAAAGCACACTGTTCATACACCTAGGAATATGATGTGGGGTGGCATAATGTATGGTAGCTGACCTTTTTAGTTCTTCTCAGGTATGCTCACAGCTGGACATTACATTGATATAGTCATGGAGACATTAGTTTCTTCAAGATGTTCCAGAAACTGCTTTTGAACACCACAACAGAAGACTTCATGTTGCTTGTTCTACTTTGAGCAGGCTGTGTCGCCAAAACATACTACCATGATTTATGATTTATAAAGTTTCTGGACTTTTTTTCCATTAAGCATAATTGGTATATCATTAGTTGACAATTGCAAGGGAAGCTACCAGCAGTGGATCTTGATCATTTGCATGCCAAAGTGCATTCATTGTGGCAGAACATTCCTCAGACAACTATTAATAACCTCATTAATAGAAGCCAAAATGTTTGTGTGTATTACTGCGAGTGTCGATCATACTTGATACTGAATATATTGAGATGCTTTTAAAATGTTCTCTTTTTATTGGTTTTTTTAGCAATAACATGTCTATTGATACTGTGATTTTCATAAATCCATGACTTTTCCTCTTGGTCTTCAAATTTCAATGCCGAACAGTTTATTAAGCATGGTATCTTTTTAAAAAAAAAACAAAACTGGAAAAGTTGTCCCTTGTTGCTCTAACAAACCTAAGAATTTCTATAAATACTGAATGATAGCTTGTAAATGGGACCTCTGTATGAGTATTCAGTACACTGTATGCATGACATTGGGACTTACCGCGCTTTCGGTAAGTGATGGCAGCGTTGATTGCCTTGCATGTGTAGACTGGTTAGGGCTTTGTATAGTGCTTAATCTGTAGCCTGAGTGAGGGACAAGTTTAAGGTTGAGCTGTAGAATAATATGGTCCGCTTATAGTCAAACCTGTTACACCTCGTGGCTCTCTGGTTGCAAGGAATGAGGTAGTCTCCCATTCCTTGTCTGCCACGAGCCCTTCTGTTCAGCAGCGCCAAAGGTCTAGGAGACTGTGCGGTCTGCAGAAGATGCCTGCTCACAGACACAGCAGAAGGGTGACACCTAGTGGTTCTCCCTTGGAATGAAGTGGTCTCCCATTCCTTGCCTGCCACATGCTCTACTGCTCAGCATCACAGAGGGTCTGAGAGGTTGCGCAGTGTGCAAAGCATGGGTGCTCAGGGAAGCAGCAGGACTTCCCTTATCTCTGCACATTGTGAAACCGAGGATCCCGCCTTTATGACCCAGAGGAAGGAAGATGAGCATGTGCCCCACGTGACGTCTTCTGATTCGCTCACTGATATCACACGGCCCGATGACGAGGCTGGTGATGTGCTTAATCCTGACTGGCCGGGCCAGAACGTCACGAATCCTGATTGGGTCACGTCCGTCTCGCGCCCGCCCTTGGGTGGAGCTACGCCTCCTTAAAAGCTCCCCCTGCCTTCATGGTGGCGCGCGACCGTCCTTCTATGTTTGGATGTCTGGCAGCGTGCTGCCATGCCACTGTACAGACGTCATTGTCTTTTGTGGGCTTTGCCCTTGCTGCTTAGGCAGCACCTGGTTTGCAGGTCTTGCCCCTGCTTTGCTGCTCTGGCAGTATTCTGTTTAGCAGGCTGTGTTCCTGTCCCAGGTGAGCTCCTTGAGTCTCTGTCGGACTCACCTATTTCTGAAGCACACGTGCATGGGCACCTCTGTGCTACCCTCGTGCCATATTCCTGTGACTCCCGCTGGCACACGTGTGTAGGCACCTCTATGCGTCCCCGTGCAACAAGTACACCGAACGAGGAGCCCCGAGCCATACAACCCTCACGGGTTAAGGCGGACTGGTGTACATAGATCGTCTGTGACATTCCACACGATCACTAGTAGCAACCCGCTCACTCTTTCCTGACCATAGCAGCGGTCCCTTACACCGCACAGTGGACCTTGACCGGCGGAAGCTGTCCATTTCCCATCTTGGCACGCTTCCCCGGGTCCCCCTCGTAACACAAACCTACGTCTTGGAGGCAGAGAACGGCCTGACTGTAACAGTAAATGAAAACAAATGACTTTTGACATATAATTAAAAATATTTTTTTCTGGATAATGCAGTTCAGTCAAAAGGAGCATTTTACATTCAAAAAGTTAGTGTTGGGGGAGACCTCCGGGTCTCTCTCAGGGTCATGGAGTTGGATTTCAAACCAGAACTGTGCAAATGTATATAAATCAAGAAAATGACCACTCAGAGAAACGTGTCTCTATTTGGGAGAAGTGAAGGTCGTCTGCCCATGTATTCATAAATATAACATTTTAGACAGCTTTTTGGACAATCTTGTAAAACAAAATTCCTTTAAGTCATTCAGGTGTGTCTGGGAACAGACGACAGTCTACTCAAGAATTTTGCTTATTCATGAATCTAACCGGTTTTCAAATAACCTGTTCTATTGAAGAATGTCAGTTTACTTATTTATGAGACTACAAACTGATTACTTATCTATTGAAGAATGTCAGTTTTCTTATTTATGAGACTACAAACTGATTACTTAACCCTAAGCATAGTTTGTTTACATATACAATCCTTGCAACATTATAGTCAGGTATATGTAAAAAGCAATACATAAAACATTCAAAATACAGATTAATCTTATTATAATAGAATATCATACTGGAGAAACGATTCATAGCCTAGGCCTTCCCATTAGCACTAACACTATTATTAATGGTGCATTTAGAGAACAGAACAAAGATAAAATTAGAATGTTATGAATTTTCAGCTTTAACGGGAATTACTCTTTAATTTGTCCCAATGTCTTTCAGAAAGCTGGTAACATAGTATGGCTGGCATATTATGTTATTGTTGAAGACTTATTCTACTTTTGCACTTTGACATGAACAGATTCAATTCAGTGTTGATGGCATCAAGAAATATTGCAATACAGCAATTATATGTGCAAGTAAACTCCTTTTAAGTGTCAGTTTATGAAAATGTTGTTTCATTTAACAACAGCTGGAAAACATCATGTTTATTACCTCTGCAAGAATGTGCAATTATTTTTTACAAGAGTGGCATGTCGCACAATGATTCAAGTGATTATAGCAAACACAGTGAATTAACTTTTGACACTTTTATATTTAATCTTAGTAAAACATGATCATGGAAGTCAAAGCCCAGTACATGGAGACATATATTTGAATTATAGCAGCTAGCAATGTGGAAGAGATTTTACAAAGTTTTATATTGGTGCATAAACATATTGTTGGTCATTTTAATATTGTACCTTATTCAGGACACTTACTCTCTTTTTCTGGAAGTATGTCCTTTTACATGCCGTACATACAAAATGAGATTCTTAACGGCTCCTTTCCGGGTACATGCACAGTCAAGTGCTTTTTTTCTGCAAAGTAAGATTTTTCTATGTTTGAAATTCCTTAACTTTTGAAAAGTGGTATTTTTCTACTAACTTTCTAACCTTAGATGTCTAGTGGGGCCTATTGTAGTTGCTTGCATATTTAGGGATACATTGTTTTGGACTAAACATGTAATTCATTTATGCACTGTAGTTACATCTGAGTTTGTCAATGAAATTCAAAGTTATTATTTTAACACTTAGATGTAATATAATATTTACAGGACACTTCATTTCGGCATTATTGCAGCTCCCAAGTGCATGTTAGATTTAAATTAAATTAAATTTAACTGATGTATTTATTAGCATGATTAAAGACTATCATGACTGATTAATAAATGGTCTTTTCATCACCCGATTGAGGGACTCTGTAAGCGTATACAAAGAGAATGATAGTGGCATACACTCATTTGCAGCTCTCTCCCTTCGCTTTGTTATTAGGGATGATCGAATAACTCAAATAAATCGAATATTCAACGAATAGGTATGCTACTATTCAATGCGTAATGGAAGTCTATGGGAAGCTCGAATAGTTCTGAATAGTTGTTATTCGGATTTCCCATAGACTTATATTGTGCATCGAATATTCGTGAATAGTGGCGACCTATTTGGCAAATATTCGTGAAGCCGAATATTTGAAGTATTCGATCATCCCTATTCGTCACCCTTCCCTTGATGTGTAGTGAACTAAGAAGTAGAAATTAACAAACTTATCATATGTGAATTGAGTTCATGGTGAATTTTTACAAATTTTCTCCACTCAGTGAATTTCTAACAATTTGATTGTCATGAATTGCCTACAGCCACTACCATTTTACAAATTGCAGAAAATTAAACTTAATGCAAAGATAGGAAACAAAGAGTAGTCATAAATGCTACATTCTCTAAATGGGCTATAGTCAGCAGTGGGGTGCCGCAGGGATCTGTGCTAGGACCAATTCTTTTTACTCTCTTTATTAATGACCTTGTGGATGGGATTGATAGTACAGTGTCAGTCTTTGCCGATGACACCAAACTATGTAGGATATTAAAAACTGACCTGGATAGTACAAAAATACAAAAAGATCTGGATAAGATGTCAGAATGGGCAGATACTTGGCAAATGAGATTTAATGTTGATAAATGTAAAGTAATGCACCTAGGACGGAGTAATCCTATAGCTGCGTATACATTAAATGGAAGTAAACTCGGGACTACAGAACAGGAGAAGGACTTGGGTATTCTCATTACAAATAAGCTGAGCAGCAGCACTCAATGTCAAGCAGCAGCTGCTAAAGCAAACAAGATTTTAGGGTGTATAAAAAGAGAGATTAGATCCCGTGATCCCAACGTATTGTTACCCCTCTATAAATCACTTGTAAGGCCACATCTGGAATACGGGATCCAGTTTTGGGCTCCACATTTTAAAAAGGACATTCAGAAGTTAGAGTCAGTTCAAAGGCGGGCAACTAGACTATTACAAGGAATGGAAGGCCTCCCATATGATGGCAGATTGAAAAAGTTAGATATGTTTAGCTTAGAAAAAAGACGTCTCAGAGGAGATCTCATTTATATGTATAAATACATGTGTGGTCAATATAAAGGACTGGCACATAACTTATTTCTTCCGAAAACAATACTAAGGACCAGGGGGCACTCACTGCGAGTGGAAGAAAAGCGATTCCGACACCTAAATAGGAAAGGGTTCTTTACAGTTAGAGCGGTCAGACTGTGGAATGCCCTACCACAAGAGGTAGTAATGGCAGATACTATAACAGCTTTTAAAAAAGGGCTGGATGATTTCCTCAGTACACAAAACATTGTTGGTTATAAATGACTTAGTGACTAAATGTAGAACTGGTGGAGGAAGGTTGAACTAGATGGACCTAGGTCTTTTTTCAACCTAAGTAACTATGTAACTAAGGCAGATATTTCACAACAACACCTTCCAGGTGATGTGTTAAATGAGAACAGACAACATTTGAATTTACATGAGATGGATTGGATGAGATGGAGAATGCAACTGAGATGTCTAACTGGTGAGGTTGGTTGACAAATTTTAGCCTGGGGGCAATCACAATGCAGTGGCCTACAAGTTGCGGTGGCCCTTCTTTTACCTGCTTATCTCTGTCCTCTTCATTAAAGCAGCAGACATAAAAGGTTTTAAAAATAATGGTTGCTGGTACATAAACTGATCAGAAACTTAAATGCAGTACTTCTGTTTTTGCTCCCATTTTTCATGAGCTGAAGTCAAAGAGCTAAGATTTTTTTCTATGTACAAATGGCCTTTTTCTCTCAAATTATGACAAATGTATCAAAATCTGTGTTAGAGAACACTTCTCCATTCCCGAGATAATCCATCCACCTCACAGGAGTGGCATATCAAGATGCTGATTAGACAGCATGACTGTTGCACAGGTGTGCCTTAGGCTGGCCACAATAAAAGGCCACTCTAAAGTGTGCAGTTTTATTACACAGCACAATGCCACAGTAGCAGGTTTTGCGGGAACATGCATTTGGCATGCTGACTACAAGAATTTCTGCCAGAGCTGTTGCCGTGAATTAAATGTTCATTTTTCTGCCATAAGCCATCACTAAAGGCATTTCTGACAATTTGGCACTACATGGAACCGGCCTCAAAACCGCAGAACATGTATAAAACCAGTCTAAGACCAGCCACCTAGACAACTGCTGCAACAATCAGTTTGTATAACAAAATAGTTTCTGAACAAACCGTCACAAACCGTCTCAGGGAAGCTCATCTGCTTGCTCATCATCCTCATCGGGTTCTCCAGCTGATTGTAGTTTGTCATCGTAGGCGACTTAAACTGTAAAATGCTCCCATTCGATGGCATCTGGCACGTTAAAAGGTGTTCTGTTCATGGATAAATACAGAGTACATGGTAGACTGGAAAATGGTGGTCATACCAGAAATTGACTGGTTTTCCAACCCATTTGAACCCACCAAATACTGTAAAACTGAAAATTTTAGAGTAGCCTTTATTTATGGCCACTCTGATGCACACCTGTGCAATAATCATGCTGTCCAGTCAGTATATTGCTATGCCACACTTGTGAGGTTGATAGATTATTTCACCAAAGGAGAAGTGCTCACTACCAGATTTAGACAAATTTGTGAAAAATGTTTGAGTAAAAAAGGCCTTTTATGTACATAGAAAAAGTCTAAGATCTTTGAGTTCAGCTCATGAAAAATGGAAGCAAAAACATATTTTTGTTTAGAAAAGAAATCGGAATACAACCAAGCTTACTAAGTAGATACAGAAACAGAACCAAGCTTCCTATATATAAGTGGTAACTGAATCAGAGAGCTAACTACATCGAGACAAGAACAAATCCAAGCTTACTACATGGAAATGAGAGCAGAACTGAGCTTATTACATAGATAAAGGAACAGAACCAAAATTTCTTCATTGTTATGGTACCAGAACCAAGCTTATTGCATAAGTACAGTACCAGAACTGAGCTTACCGCATAGATACAGAAGCAAAATAAAGCGTACTACAGAGATATGGGAACAAAACACAATGCCCATAAAAGAAATCTGTGTATTCAAAACTGCTAATTATTCTCATAGTTTTGCCTAATTCATCAAACAGCAAGTTGTATTGATAAAAACTGAAAACTATACAAAAGTTATACAGTGAGGCCTTAAAACCCCGTCACACACAGTGATAAATCTTTGGCAGATCTGTGGTTGCAGTGAAATCATGGACATATTGTTCCATTTGTACACAGCCACAAACCTGGCACTGATTGTCCACAATTTCACTGCAACCACAGATCTGCCGCAGATTTATCTCTGTGTGTGACAGGGCCTTTACCTCTACTTTTTAAAAAAAAACTTTTGAAAACTTTATTTCACCCTCAAAAATCTGTTCAAATTGTATTTTCAGGTGCTGTTAGGATTTGGTTGTATTCACACTTTCTGCATTTTTCTTTTTTTTTTTTTGTCACATCACTGCTCCTTAGACAGTTTGCCCAGTTTCAGTCACACGTCAACCTCTTTTTCTGAGTTTTTTTTCCAACTAAAACAATGAGAAATAGAATAGAAAGCGGGTAGCAGATGAATGTCTTTGTGCAAATTGCATACAGAATGTTAATGGAAGGAGTTCAGAAATTGTAACAAGAGCCGAATCCTAAGGGGTACTTTGCAAACTACGACATCACAGCTGCGATGTCAGTGGGGTCAAATCGAAAGTGACGCACATCCGGCGTCATTATCGACATCGAAGAATGTGAATCATTTTCACTACGATTAACAAGTGCAAAAGTGTTGAAATTGTATGATCGATGTAGTGTCGGGCATTTCCATAATGTCGCTGCATTGACAGGTACGATGTAGTTCCTCGTTCCTTCGGCAGCACACATCGCTGTGTATGAAGCCGCAGGAGCGAGGAACATCTCCTTACCTGCGTCCCAGCTGCAATGAGGAAGGAAGGAGGTGGGTGGGATCTTTACATCCTGCTCATCTCCGCCCCTCTGCTTCTATTGGCTGCCTGCCGTGTGACATCGGTGTGATGCCGCATGACCCGCCCCTTTAGGAAGGAGGCGGTTCGCCGGCCAGAGCGATGTTGCAGGGCAGGTAAGTGCATGTGAAGCTGCCATAGCGATAATGTTCACAACGGCAGCTATCACAAGAGATCGCATGTGCGACGGGGGCGGGGACTATCGCGCTCGGCATCGCTACAATCGGCTTGCGATGTCGTAGTGTGCAAAGTACCCCTAATAGTGCATTAAACAATGGTAAGAGGCAGAGTAAAATCCTTCAAATGTCCGGGACTGTTCTTTAAATGCAACCCATCAGTTTAAGAAATGTTGTTTATCTGCAGATATAGGGCTAAACTGCAAGTAAATACCATTTAAAGCCTGGTTAACTGCATCAAAGGAAAAGTGTTGGCTAGAGGGAGAAAATTAAGTTTTATTCTCCCTGCTGCTACTTGCTTCCTGTCATAGGATGGATGCAAGGAGCCATTATAGTCACTGCTTACTATGAAGTGAGTGTGTTGTAATAACATACCTGCACTTTGATTGTGACATCTTACAAGATGCCCAACCTCAGGCTAGGTTTTATAGAACAACCAACATAAACACAGGCAGAAACATATAACAAGCCAACAAAAGCCGCAACTTCACAGATGGGATGAGGGAATTTTGTGAGTAGATGAATCGGCCATCATGCTAAATGCCACTGTCAGTAATTACCAAGGGCATTTAAATAATGAAAAAAGAAGCAATCAAGGAGAGTTCTGATCATGCTTGTTACAGGAGAGATTCTGGCTATTTATCACAGCTAACATCTGTCCAGTATGAAGCAGGCTTAGCTCCTGAACCTGCTCCATACAATCACATGTATATGGTAACATAGTTATACCAAGGTGCGCAAAAGGGTTAATTTTACTAATCTGATCAGTAACTTGGAATGACAAATAGAATTCCTTCACACAAATGTGAAAGTGTCCTTATAGATTTATTAAGTGTGTACCAAAAATATGAATGTTTTTACACACCACAATACAACATTACATACATGAAAAATACATAGAATTTCAGATATACACATGCAGACATACACACACAGAGACATGCAAACATGCAGACATGCATGCACATGCAGAAACACAGATACACAGGCATGAACACACACAGATGTACACAGCACACACACTGACATGCACACACACGTTCAATCACACATGCTGTCATGCATACACACATTTGCAGACATACATAAACATGTACACACACATATATATATATACAAAAACAGGCAGACATACACACACAGATACAGATATCCACACACGCTGACATGCACAGATACAAACATGCATACACATATGCTGACATGCATGCATACATGTAGAAATGCACACAGATGGAGAAATGAACACACATTGTGACATGCACAGACACAGAAATGCACACATACACACAAACTTGAACACACATAGATTTAGTAAATATACCTCAATATATTAATATTTTTACACACCACAATCCACCATTACATACGTGCATTATACAAATATACATACAATTTCAGATATACACAAGCAGACATGCCCACATGAAGAAATGTATACACACATGCAGAAATGCACATACATGCTGACATGCATACACACATAGATTTAGTAAATATGCCCCAAACATATTAAAGTTTTTACACACCAAAATATAAAGACACACATGCAGACACGCATGTATACATAGGTAGGCATGTACACACAAATACTATGCAGACATGCACACATAAATGCAGAAATGCATGTACACACAGATTTAGTAAAACTATCCCAAATACGAATGTTGTTACATAACAAATACACATACACACAGACATACACACATTCAATACGCATACATGTGCACACACATGCACATACAAACATACATGCAGATTTAAACACATAAATATGCGCACACACACAATGATTTTGTAAATGTGTCTCAAACTAAGTACATAGGCACACAGACATGCACACACACAAACACACCTACTCTAGTCCCTCTCTCCATTCATCACTACTCACCTAACTAAACCTTCCATCTCTCTCTCTCCTAGAATCTTCCCCTCCTCCTTCAAACACTCTATCATTACTCCATTATTAATAAAAACCTTCTCTTGACCCATCTTGCATAAACAACTACAGACCAGTCTCAAATAACCCCTTCATCTCTAAACTCTTGTAGCGCCTGGTCTACTCCAGCCATACCCATTACCTCTCTACTCACTCTCTTTTTAATCTATTACAGTCCAGCTTTCCCCCTACATTCTACAGAAACTGCCCTCATCAAAGTGACCAATGACCTTTTGACAGCAAAACATAATGGTGACTAGTCTTTGCTTATTCTTCTTGACCTCTCTGCAGCTTTCAACACTGTTGACCACCATCTCCTACTCGCTATGCTCTACTCAATCGACCTAAAGAACACCGATCTCTCCTGGCTCTCTTCCTATCTTTCTGACCGCTCTATCAGTGTAACATTTGCTGGCTCCACTCCTTCTCAATGTTGGGGTCCCTCAAGGATCAATCCTTGGCCCTCTTCTTTTCTCACTCTACACTGTCCCAACTGGACATCAGGAAATTTGGCTTCCAGTATCATCTTTATGCTGATGATACACAACTATACACCTTATCCCCTGATTTCACCCCCACTGCATTACAGAACACCCATTACTGTCTGTCTGCAATTTCAAACATTTTGTCTGCTCTCTATATGAAACTTAACTTTTCTAAAACTGAACTTCTTCTACTCCCTCCATCTACTAACCTCCCTAAAGATGTCATCTCCCTCACTGAGTGCAGCACCACGATAACCCCTAGGCAGCAGACTTGCTGTCTGGGTGGTATGCTTGACACCAATATTTTTATCACCCCCTATATACAATCTCTTGCCCACTCTTGTCACATGCACCTGAAGAACATGTCTAGAATCTGCCTCTTTCTCACCATGGAAATAACAAAAAAAAACACTTTGGCCCTGATTCACTCCCTCCTTGATCACTGTAATTCTCTATTAATTGGCCTCCCCCATCACTAGACTTTCCCCTCTCCAGTCCATCCTTCATGCAGCAGCCAGAGTCATCTATCTGGCAAATCATTACTCAGATGCTTCGGCTCTGTGCCAATCATTGTACTGGTTGCCCATAATATACATTATAGGATCCAATTTAAATTGTGTGTTCTCACCCACAAAGCTCTTCACAGCATGGCACCCCCTACATGTCCACCCTTATCTATGTCTATCACCCTACCTGTTGTCTATCCTCCACAAATGACCTTCAACTAACATCAACACTAATCCAAATCCCAAACCTTATACTGCCGGCTACAAGACTTCTCCCGAACAGCACCAATCCTCTAGAATGCTCTACCCCAAGAAATTTGGATGATCCACAACTTATGCAGGTTCAGATGATCCTTAAAAACAGATCTTTAGTGTGGTCTATCACCTTCCCTAATCAATTCATACATAGCCCCTACAGTGTTTCTTAGCAAGTAATTCTCCATCACACTTCACAGCTCCCAAAAGCATTACAAATATTGGCTGGTGACTGGCTCATGCATGTAGCCTTTATCAATCCCCCATTTATTTGAGCTGGCTAAACCATTGTTATAAAAAAAACCACTTGTACCTTTTGTCCCTTCCCCCTCTCCCCATTGTAAATTACGAACAGGGTTGTCCTTATTTTTACTTTAATTATTGCATCTTTTATAACTGTTACTCATGAATGTTTGTTTGTATATGAACCTCTGAATGGTAAAGCTTTGCAGAATATGTTTGTGCTATAGAAAAAAAGATTATTATTATTATTATTATTATAGCTTTTACTGAGGAAAGGAGGTTGTTGGTCAATGTCTTGCGATACCCAACCCCATCCATCCTCCCTTCAAAATGGTGCAGTCATCCTGTCTGCTTTGCAGAAAAGCATCCTCACAGTATGATGTTTCCCCCTCTTTGCTTTATGGATGGGATGGTATTTTTGGGGTTGCACTCATCCTTCTTCTTCCTTCAAACACTACGAGTGTAGTTGGTACGAAAACGTTTTATTTTGGTCTCATCTGATCATATGACCTTCTCTAAAGGACCTTATGTGCCCTGCAGGATTTTAATCCATGATGCATAGTGTCTCACTAAACATAATCTTTATAACAGTGGTCCCGGGTCTTTTCAGACCATTTACCAGGTCCCCCAGTGTAGTTCTGGGCTGACTCTTTACCTTTCTCAAAATCATCCTTACCCCACAAAGGGAGATCTTGCAGACTTAGTAAGAATAATAGTCATCCTGTGTTTCTTCTATTTTCTAATAAATACGCCAAAAGATGTTGCCTTCTCACAAAGCTGTTTGCCCATTGTCCTGTAGCCCATCCCAGCCTTATGTAAGTTTACAATTTTGTCCCTCTTGTCCTTACACAGCTCTTTGGTCTTGTCCATGGATTGAAGTGTGATTGACTATGTGGACAGATGTCTTTTATACAGGTGACAAGTTCAAACAGGTTCAATTAATACAGTTAATTAGTGCAAAGTAGGAGGGCTTCTTAAAGAAAAAATAGCGAGTCTGTGAGAGCAAGAATTCTTGTTGGTTGGTAAGTGATCAAATATTTATTTTATGTAATAAAATATAAATGAATTATTTAAAAATCATACAATATGATTTTCTGTATTTTTTGGGGGTGGGATTCTGTCTGTCACAGTTGAAGTGTCCCTACAATAAAACTTGCAAAATCTAAAATATATCAAATACTTATTTTATCCCATTGTATATACATATTTATTGCAAAACATTTTTACCACTTTTTTCCCTTTCAGAATTTTTTTATATATTTTTTTAAAATGTTTCTTTTTTCACTTTTTTCTTAGTCCTTATATGGGACATCAACTTTTATCAGCCTTATTTCCTTTATAATATATTGCAATGCACCAGCATTGCAATACGTTATACCTGTTAGTGTAACATTGACAAAAGCCTCTCAGACCATGGTCTTGTCATGGTCTAAGAGGCTTGCCATAGTCAGGTAACCCGGAGGTCATCATTTGACCTCAGGCTACCATGGCAGCGATCAGGTCCCATAATCACATCGTGGGGGCAACAATCTGGTGGGAGAGAATTCAACAGATGAGTTCCATCTGATTCTTACATGAAAATAAGACCAGGTGCAATGTTTTTCCTTGAACCACTTGTTTCAAAGAAAAAAATTGGACAGGTGTACTGCCTTATTGAATAACATTGTTCCGCGTGCTGTCCGTCAAAACCATGAATAGCACTTGCTGATTTAAATTATTGTATTCTTGAGCCTTAACAGTAATGGCTGTGAGCTCAAATATTTTGCTGCCATATCCCTTTTTATAATTAAAATGTAATTTTTTATTGTTTAAAATTATTCTATAGCTATTAGTTTTTGTAAACCTGTGGATTAAATATTGCATAACAGAATACATATAACTAAAGAATTATTATTATTATTATAATAATAATAATAATAAATGAAAATATTTTATGTGCATCAATCTGTTTTTGCTGATAAGTATTATAAAAATATGATCTGACATAGACTGAAATGTGTCTATTTGTTCAGAAAGCTTTATTATTTACCTTGAACTCCTCTAGAGGTCAGTGTTGAAATACCGGCTATAGTCACAGGGCTATATTTTGTTCTGGCTAATATTTTGCAATGTTAAACCCTGTTTTGTTATGATTTTTTTTTCATCAAGTAGATATTCAGGCTCATCCATAACCAGTTTTCTACTTTTATGACAGTATATTCATGATGCAATGTTGTCAAATAATATAACATATCAAAGAGCACAATATGCAAATCATCTTCTTTATTTTATATATTTTTATTTTATGAATAAATGAGAATTCTAATTAGAAATTTGGGCCAAAATACAACGTGTAATGGTTTTCAGCCTTACCCTGCACTAATATTTAATGTTGAGAATGGATCTAGGGTGGAATGTTTGCATTTTTAATGCTTATTTTGCATTAAATCTACATTTTTAATGAGAAGTGATATTAGAGCTTAATGAAAGGCACAGCAAGTTTGACATTTGCCCCAGACACTCAGGTCAGGGGTGGCTTGCTTTGTTTGCAGTCAAATTACTAGGGTTAAATGAGGTACAATGATTTGACCCCAAATGTTATTATGTATATAAATTATTAAAATAAAACCAATATCTCTTAAAATTGTCATTTTTAAATTTCATTTTCTCAATGTCATTCCCCATGATATGATGGTCATATTCATGTACCAATTTCTAAGGGCAGCCTCATGGCATACTGGCACATGCTGAAAAGCAATTTGTACATGAACTTTACACTTTATATTCTTCCCAGGTCTAAATTTTTCTTCTTGAAATCTTGTTTTAATTTTACTATCTTATTATAAAATATATAATGATAAATTGTATCTAAAATTTTAACTGACTGTGCTCTGTACACAAATATAGTGGAAAATCAATATTTTTGTTAAATTTACTTTAAAAAGGGAATCTGCAGTGTATGGGACAGAGAAGGGGCATTAACTATTAAAATATGCAGTCAGCCACTGAAGATCACTCATTGCTTACTGTCCTGTGTTGGGCACAGACCCCAAAAACCGACCTGCCATGACTCAGGTTAAAGTGGCTAATTGAAGATTGGGGTACATGGGCAGCTAGAATTATTTTGCTAGCTTATTAATGGCATTATTTAGTTTTTTTCACTGGAAACTCCATTTGTGATCATGTGGAGTAATAGAATAGTTAGCATTTCCATAAAATAATGTAGAACTTCCCACATCCCATAGGATTTTGTCAGAAGAATGAGCATATGCATTTTATGACAAATGCACTGATGAATCATATGGCTTTTGTATATTTGCATTATTGAGAATCTAATAGAGCCACATTGAACCGTATGATTTTTACATTGTGCCAAACGGTACCGTAAGTTGCTACTCTTTGCTCTTAAACAGCTAATCATTTTCTACACAGTGCTAAATTGTGTGCTCATAGCTAGTGATGAGCGAGTATGCTTGTTACTACTCGGTACTCGCACGAGTATCACTGTACTCGGGCTACTCGGCGGGTACCGAGTAATTTCGCGATACTCGTGCTGTACTCGTGGTCTTCATCCCTGCATGTTGGCGCTCTTTTGAGAGCCAGCCCTCATGCAGGGATTGGCTGGCAGACCACTGCAATGCCACAGCCCTGTTAGTTGTGGAATTGTAGTGATTGGCCGGCCTGCACAGCGTGACCGAGCCTTTATACCGGCGGGTGCGCTGTGCTCTGCACACAGCCATCTCATATTCCATGCTTTCCACGCCCACAGGCGCCTATGATTGGTTGCAGTGAGACACGCCTCCACGCTGAGTGACAGGTGTCTCACTGCACCCAATCACAGCAGCCGGTGGGCGTGTCTATACTGTGCAGTAAAATAAATAAATAATTAAAAAAACCGGCGTGCGGTCACCCCAATTTTACTACCAGCCAGATAAAGCCATACAGCTGAAGGCTGGTATTCTCAGGATGGGGAGCCCCACGTTATGGGGAGCCCCCAACCCTAACAATATCAGTCAGCAGCCGCCCAGAATTGCCACATACATTAGATGCGACAGTTCTGGGACTGTACCCGGCTCTTCCCGATTTACCCTGGTGTGTTGGCAAATCGGGGTAATAAGGAGTTAATGGCAGCCCATAGCTGCCACTAAATCCTAGATTAATCATGTCAGGCGTCTCCCCGAGATTCCTTCCATGATTAATCTGTAAATTACAGTTAAAAAACACACACACCCAAAAAATCCTTTATTAGAAATAAAAAAGACTAACAAAGTCCCTCATCACCAATTTATTAACCCCGACAAACCCTCCATGTCCGGCGTACTCCACAGTCCTCCAGCGTCGCATCCAGCTCTGCTACATTCAGGTGACAGAGCGGCGGTGAGTAGCGCGATCAGCTGAGCTGTCACTGAGGTTACCCGCGGCCACCGCTGCATCCACCGCTGGATCCAGGTAACCTCAGTGACAGCTCAGCTGATCGCTATACTCACCTCAGTTGCTGTGTGAAGCTGACCGGAGCGGCGGTGTATTCTGCAGCTCCTGTCACCTTCATGCAGCACAGCTGGACGCGATGCTGGAGGTCCGTGGATTACGCCGGACATGGAGGGTTTGTCGGGGTTAATAAATTGGTGATGAGGGACTTTGTTAGTGTTTTTTATTTCTAATAAAGGATTTTTCGGGTGTGTGTGTTTTTTAACTGTAATTTACAGATTAATCATGGAAGGAATCTCGGGGAGACACCTGACATGATTAATCTAGGATTTAGTGGTAGCTATGGGCTGCCATTAACTCCTTATTACCCCGATTTGCCAACGCACTAGGGTAAATCGGGAAGAGCCGGGTACAGTCCCAGAACTGTCGCATCTAATGTATGCGGCAATCCTGGGCGGCTGCTGACTGATATTGTTAGGCTGGGGGGCTCCCCATAACGTGGAGCTCCCCATCCTGAGAATACCAGCCTTCAGCCGTATGGCTTTATCTGGCTGGTATTAAAATTGGGGGGACCGCACGCCGTTTTTTTTAATTATTTAATTATTTATTTCACTGCACAGTATACACACACATACACCGGCTGCTGTGTTTGGGTGCAGTGAGACACCTGTCACTCAGCGTGGGGGCGTGTCTCACTGCAAACAATCATAGGCGCCGAAAAGCAGGAAAGCAGGGAATACGAGATTGTTTAATCTCCGGCTTTTTCAAAAGAGGAAAAGCCACCGGAGTTTAGTGAACACAGCTGTGCAGCGCCGCGGCAGTGATCGGGGAACGGTAAGTAAGAGAGAGGGGGGAGAATGACCGACAGACTGTGAGAGGGGGACAGACAAGACAGAGAGAGACCGACAGAGCGAGACCGACCGATGGAAGATAGAATGAAAAAAAAATGACCGACATCGCTAGTAAAAAGCACAAAACGTGCGTTTTGGACATCGGAGTGCCACACAATGTTTTACGTAAAATCTTTCATGTATTAATCTCAAAAAGTAACATACACCAGCTCTATCTCACTATTGGGTATGTGCCCTTAACATTTCCGCCATGAAAATTCATTTTGGTGTCATTTTTGAAGGTTTTCTGGTGAGTCCGTAAAAATGGCGTAAAACGCGGACAAAATTGTTCACAGCTGTGACTTTTGAGTGATAAATGCTTCAAGAGGTCTTCCCCATGCTGTTGCCATGTCATTTGAGCACTCTTCTGAGACTTTTGTGCCATTTTTAGGGTTTCTACATGCTGCCGGGGGTCATTTCACAAAAATACTCGGGTCTCCCATAGGATAACATTGGGCTCGGTGCTCGGGCCGAGTACACGAGTATCTTGGGATGCTCGGCCCGAGCCTCGAGCACCCGAGCTTTTTAGTACTCGCTTATCACTACTCATAGCATAAAATAGTCATAATGCCCAAAATAAATCCATAATGTGAACAAATAACATAATTTGCCAAATGTAGAAACAGGATGTTCAGGTTATGGTGTGCAATTTCTAAAGATGGGAAATATGGCACTCCTGGAGATCGTAGGTGCTCAGTTGGGATCCCACGTTATATCATAATGTGGAAGAGATTCCGGCACTTAAAATATGTTGCAAACAAATAACTTTTAAAGTTTGTTTGAAAAGTGCACAAACGTGTTTAATGTGCGCACAGCCTTGGGCGTACCCAGGATCAAAACTAGGGGAGGGCAAGCCATGGTCGTTCAGGTTGTAAAATATTAGAATGGAAAAGGTGAATGATACGAATATTTTAACTATTTACTGGCCGAATAACGAATAATGAGAATAGCGAATAGTAATGATTACACTCGCTCATCAGTGATCACTATTATAGACCTATTGGAAAACAGGGAATGTATGGTTAAACATGATCTCTAGGCTGGGTTGCTTCCTCTCAATTTCATTTCCTACAGAAATTACTTAACTTACCTTTTTGGAACCAGTTTCTTATATTCATTTAGGCAGCCTCAATGTCTTCTAAATGTAAATAAGAAGGTAAATTAATAAATTATAACTGGAATAAATTCGAAATATTAGTTGTTTTAAAGAAAAAGGTGCATTTACATGCTGCGTATTTCTGCATTTATGCAGCGCAGGACCTGGAGCAGGACCTTAAACAGCACCATGTGACCGGGCAACGTCACCGGTCACATGGTGCTTCTGGGTCCTAGAGCCCCCCACAAACACATACTGTATACAGCCCCCTATAAGGCTCCCATCTCATATACAGTCCCCCCTTAGGGCTCCCATCTCATATACAGTCCCCACTTAGGGCTCCCATCTCATATACAGCCCCCCACAGGGCTCCCATGTCATATACAGCCCCTCATAGGGCTCCCATATCACATACAGCCCCTCCATAGGGCTCACATGGTAGGAGCCCTATGGGGGGCTGTATCTCATATAAGGCCCCCCATAGTGCTCCCATATTCAGCCCCCCATCATATACAACAGCTCCCAAGACCCACAGACTGTCTGATTTAATATTTACATTTTTTTTTTACTTGTGGTAGCAGCTCAGCCTCCCAGCAGTCTCCCCAGCTTGTGACTGTGCCGGCCACTCTGCACTGCAGGACTCAACACAACAGGGCGCAGAGTGATGATGTCAATGTCATCACTCCAGTCCAGTACCCGCAGTGCTGAGTTGCAGTGCAGAGCGGGCAGCAGGCACTCACTGAGGACGGGATTTTCCAGTTCCTACTAGTAGCAGCTGCGGGAGCAGCGTTCAGCCTGCCCTGTGGTACTAGGGGGTGGCGGTTGCCGGTGCACCATTCCGCCCTGTCCTCTCCTCACCACCTGCGCTGCCTGATGCACCCGCTACCTGACAAAGACAGGTCATAATAGGTGCGTGCCCCTGCTTCTATGGGGGGGCAGCTGCCCCACCTGCCCCTCGCTGGGTACGCCCATGTGCACAGCACCATATTGACGCAGATCGCATCTCCACAAGTGACATTTTCTTTATATGCATTTAGTCGCGGTTCGCCCATAGATGTATGTTTGGTAAAGGTCTCTGACCAAAACATCAGAAGTTTGTACACTTTTAGAACCACGACTAAAAATTCTTTGTTCGCAACAATTTAGTTATAGATTCTCTTCTATATTGCAAGCAATTTTTATATAGTACCTAATTGTACATACATTGAGCCAAACATGTGCATTAGATTGCACCACTACAGACAAGTAATAGCATAATGTACCCAAATAGTACTATACTTTGCCAAAGTAAACATACTCTGGTCACATAGTAATATATAGTGCACACACAGCCAAATGCTGCAGTGCTATTCAACATTCAAGTTTCTGTATTTTTCCAATATAAATAATGCATCATAGTGCCCAAATATTGCAAACCATGGATGCAAAGTTACCCAAGTCTCAACCCCAAAAATGAACGCCTCCTCTTTCTTGCTAAAATGTTTCCCTATGTTTCATCTCTTGCATTATGATGAAGAATTGTTTTCCTGTCTGCTACCTGCTGTAATTAAAATATACATTGTCTTCATGAAGCTATCAATTTTAATCAATTTTAATGTAGCTATCAATTTTCTGAGTCTTAAAGGTGTTTCCAGACAGGGAATTCCCTGGATTCTTAAATGGTTTTGAGGGCCCTAGTGTGACAAAAGAAGAAACCATGGTGAATGGCACATGGTAAATAAGGGTCCTGTTACCATTTTTGCATTTGTGTCCATGAGCTTTTACTCTTTTACTTACAGATGTCCAGAGAAATGCAAAATGACCAATATGGCTGACTACAATCCTTGAGTTGTCAATTCTTGATAAGCTTTGGTCATCTGTATATGATGTGAAAATCAGAATGGTAGAGAGTATAGCTGGATAAACATAATGTTAAGCATCAGGTAGTTTTTGGTTCTGAAGCTGAGTCCAATGAAGCTTTGGTTCCAATGGTCTCCCATTCAGTTCTGGCCACTGGAACTGCTGCTTAGCTTTACTGTTAAACCCAACACCCAGCCTGGGCAAGGGATATTCAGGCTCTTAGTGGAGATTTTGTTCCTGACAGCATAGTGAATGCTGTGGAGCATGCTCAGTTGTGGAAAACAAGGTCTCCAGAGTTTAAGTCCAAAATTCGTGGCACTGAGCAAGCCCGCTACATGGCAGGTGGTGATTGGTGGTCTAGCATCAGCAGACCTGATGATGTGCACCATCTGATTGGCCGGCAGGTGACATCATAGGTGATGTGGCCGGGGGCGTGGCTTATCCTTTAAATAGTGCAGCTGCAAGCGTGACAGCATGCTTAGATCATTCTTTGTTTGCTGGTGAATATGTGTGGATGACCGCCATCTTGGCTCCATGTGCTCATCCACCATTTTAGCTTCCAGCTATTCTGTGACCTATAGTCCAGCGAGAGGGTAACTCCACAACTAGTGCAGGTCGCTTAGGTAGGTGCTGTGCTTACTGCTGCCTGTTGTCCTGCGAGAGGGTTACTCCGCAACAAGAACAGGTAGCTTAGGCAGGTACTGTGTGTGATTGCAGTCTGGCTTCAGCAAGAGGGGTACTCTGCACATTAGAGCAGACTGCTAGGCAGGTACCGCACACACCGATAGTGAGAAGGTTACTCCACTGTCCAGTAGTCACCTAAGCGGAGGCATTTACTACACGGTGTGCATTCACCTTCAGCTTGTTCTTCCTTTTGTGTGTAGCCTCTGTGGATGCTAACAGAGGTTACAGCGACTTAGTTTTATTTTGCATAATCCCTGTGATGTAAACAGGGGTTATCGCCATTTTCTCCTACACTCCTGTGTGGCATTACACAGGTAGTGCTAGTGCTACACTATTATTATTTATATCTTCCTCGCCTCTGGGTTTTTTAGCAGCAGCATTTCTCGCTGCATCATTGACCCCCGGGCTACGTTTGTAAATTTCATTACATATTATTTACAAACAGGCAGCCCTCATAACACATGGTTTATTGGAACTAAATTCTGCTCAAATACAAAAAAAGTTAATGCAATTTTTTATTTGCTTCCTTGTGGAATCAACAAAATAGCTACGTAAAGATCCATCAAAATGTTAAAACATAGTAAGAATATTTACTCACAGTTTCTATCACCTCTCCATCCCCTCCTTTCTCATCATCTCCAGTCCAGTCCTCATCACATCTTCTTATCACCGCCACAAGCGTTGACTCCCTCGGCTTCTCACGGGGCAGTTCTGGCAAGTTCATGAAAGCTGTGCATTGTGATGTTGGGTGTCTATGTTGCGAGAAGTCCCATTATTTTAGCATGAGTAGTGGTGATAAGAAGATGTGCTGGATAGGTGAAGGTGAGGAGCGGATAGGTGTAGGGACAGAGAGGTGACCATTACTTGAATGTAAGTACTTTATTACCCCCTTCACGGTTTTTTTTGCCATTTTTCTTCCGAAAGACGTAACTTTTTTATTTTTAAGTCAATATGGTCATGTTATGGCTCGTTTTTTGCAGAACGAGCTGTACTTTTAAATGAAGCCAAACGTTTTACCATATGATGTATTGGAAAATAGCAAAAAAATGCCAAATGCAGAAAAATTGCAAAAGATTTAAGATATTTTATTAACAGTGTTCACTATAGGGTAAAACTAATGTGTCACTGTGATGCCTCATGTTGGTGTGAGTTCTTATACTCCAAACATGAGTAGGTTTACTTTTATCTAAGGGGTTAAAAAAATCAGAAGTTTCTCCGAAAAAAGTTGTGTATGTTTTACCCCATTTTTCACCACCCATAGCATTCTCATTTTTCGGCATCTATGGCTCAGTAATGGCTTATTTTTTGCATCTCGAGTTGACTTTTTAACCGTATCATTTTTCACAGATGCTATGTTTTGATCACCTGTTATTGCATTGCACAAAATTTGTGGCAACTAAAATAACGTAGTTTTGGCATTTGGAATTTTTTTCCTGCTATACCATTTACCAATCAGATTAATTGATTTAATATTTTGATAGATTGGGCGTTTCTGAACGTGGCGATATATGTGTATATGTTTTATTTATTTAACCTTTTCATTTTTATTGGGGGTAATTTGAACTTGTAGGTTTTTTATTTTTTTATTCTTTAAAACTTTTTTTAAATTTTTTTTTATTTTACTAGGTCCCCTAGGGGACTATAAGGATAAGCAGTCTGATCGCTCATTCATTTCTTCCGATCAGAGCACCATCATTCAGACCGGGAAAAATGATCATCTCCTGTAACAGCCAGCACTTGGCTGTTTGTTTACAGGACCTTAGTCATGGGAGCACAGGAGTCATCACATTATCCTGTGCTACCATGGCAACCACTGGAAGTCACGAGATCACGTCACGTGACTTCTGGTATCGGCCTGTAAGTAAATTTTCAGCGCAATTGTGGTTATAATGGCGCTGTCACTTATTGACAGCACCATTTAAGGGGTTAAAAGGCACGGGTGGATAGCGATTCTGATCATTCCTGGCAGGCACACATGTCAACTGTATAAATCTGCTGTGATGTGCGCTGATCTCCCCTGCTGCCAGCAGCAGCAGGGGGAGATTAACACTGTGACCGCTAGGATGTAAGATTACTGCCTGAGGTCATTAAGGGGTTAAAAAACTTTGATAGAACTTTAAGGTTTGGAAAATGACAGCCAGGAAGCAATTAAAAATAAATTGCTTTTTGGCGATTGTGGACTTTTGTAAAATTTGAGTAGCTTTCAATTTTACTTGAATATGTTCATTCATTTCTATTAGGTAACAATATTGGACAAAAAGTATTTTGTCTTCTTGCTCTAATGAGGCCTAGGAGGGATCTGTGCATGGGTATGCAAGGTCACAACGCGCTCGTAGTGGTGTTAGAAAACATTGGTCGAGGACCGGACAGGTGACAATAAGCTGTACACTGCAGAAGTGAGCAGTGAGGTGAGGATAAGTACATTTTATTATTTATTACATCTTATGTTTATTATGTTCTGAAATCTCAAGAGATATCAAAGTATAATAAGTTACATTCAATTTGCGAAAAATTACTTTTCTGCAATTTGAATTTCCATGTAAAACCCAAGCAGCAGGAGAATTTAAATTTTAGCTGATCTGCTCATATCTGGTAGAGAGAATAAATAACAAAGGAGGAAGCAAAATGACACACTGGTTATCTGGGTTTTATTCATTTATTCTCTAAGCTGAAACTAATACCAGGATAATGATGATATCACGATGCCCTGACTAATATTGTAGCATCGTGTCATGCTTAGAATTGCAATAACTCTCCTTATTGGTTGCTCATGTTCAAGACAGTATAAAATATCTCACTTCTTTCAGTATCTTCTTGTACTCCATAAACTAATTTAATTGATTATTGATATAATTATTGAACCAATTAACTAATTAATATTGTGATTTTTATTAAAATATTGTCATGACAGCTAATGTATTTGCAAAATAATATATATATAAATATATTTGTTTATATATATATATATATAGATAGATAATTATATATATATATATATATATACATATATATATATATATATATATATATATATATATATATATATATATACATATATATATATATATATATATATATATATATAGTACAAGTACAAGTATCTCTCACACAAGTTGTTATTGCAGATTGCAGTTCTTACTCCGCCAGCTCTATATATATATGTATTTATCTATCTATATATATATATATATATATATATATATATATATATATATATATATATATATATTTTTTTTTTTTATATATATATATATATATATATTTTTATATATATATTTATCTGTCTCTGTATATATATATATATATATATATATATATATATATAGTACAAGTAAATCTCACACAAGTTGTTATTGCAGATTGCAGTTCTTACTCCGTCAGCACTTCTGCGGAGCTAACTGCTGTAAACTTTGCTGCAATTTTTCATAATATAATTACAGCATTTGGACTGACAATTTAGTGTGTGATGCACTGACATGTCCATCTTTTCAATATCCCCTTGTCCGTTATGGTTGCCCTTAGTCATGCTTCCTAATGAAAGCCTTCTCATCAAGTTTGATTACCGCTCTTGTGTTTTCCAAGCATGCATAGCTATGAGCCTGGTTTATGAAACATTTTCCTGCAGTAATAAAACTAATTAAATCAGGCATCCATCCTCTCACTACTCTTTAATGAATTATAATGAGATCATTAATCTAGTCACTTTCTTGCACCGAGTCTATAGGCTGGATGTCTGCTCAGACTTGTCAGCACAACTCGTGGCCTTTGAAAATGGGCAATTATTAAAATGTGTAGCTAGCTACTTGTTTTTTTGTTAGTCAATATTCATCCTACAATTTAAACACAAGCAAAGTAAGCAAAGTGTCACTTCATTTTTTCTAACTGATTCTATATTACATACCATTGCTGTATAATTAACCACACCCAATTACTGTACTTATTGTTGCACCACTACATTATAAATTGCACATCATCATTAGAAAAAGCAATAATGGAAACATTACAAGTCTATTATCTAATCCCATTACATTTCTTCTAATTGCACTCATTATCTTTTCTTGAATCTTGTTTTATCAAAGTATTTTCTAATTTAAAACAAGGTTATATATTCCACACATACACTAGTAATATTTTAAATTTTCATCAGCTTAAGGTACACAATCCCTAAAACATGAGGTTGAGCTTCAGGAACCAGGAGAGCTGAATATAAAAAATAACCTGTTTCAGAAGGAGATCTTAACTAATTATAATTGATAAAGAAGTACAATCTCTATTGATGAGAAAACCCGAATGGTAAAGATAGGGGTTCGTACCAGACACTGAGTGTCTGGGACTTGAACTCAAACAGACATTTAAAAAAAGTCCTTGTCCGAGTTCTGAGCGTTGGTACTGTTGGTATGCTAATAAAGTTTGTTGAAAGGCTGCAGTGCAGCCAATAAACAAGCTTTGTTGCATGCAGATGACTGTACATTGCTTTGATTAATAAAGGTAAAAAAAAGACATGGGCTCCCGCCTATTTTTGATAAACAGCACAGGTAAAACAGAGAGCATGGGGCTGCTACCCTAAAGCTGTCCACTTTCCTTGGATGGGGATCCCATGTCATTTTTTTTAATTATTTATTTAAATAAACAATTAAAAAAAATAAAACAGAATAGGGTCCCCCCTATTTTTGATTACCAGCCAAGGTAAAGCAGACAACTGTGGGTTGGTATTAACAGGATTGGAAGACCCATGGTTATTTGGCCCACCTCAACCTTAAAATAGCACCACACAGCCATCCCAGGAGTGGGTCATCCATTTGAAACACCTTGCTCTTGCCATGGTGAGTTGGCAGTACTAGTGATATTGATGTCAGCTGTGACTTGACAGCTGGCATCAATCCCAGGGGTTAGTAATGGATGGAAGTCCATCAGACACCTCCATTACCAACCCAGCAAGTAAAGAGTTACACACAGACACTGGAAAAAATTACTTGAATAAAGACTCCCCCACATGCTATCATTCACCAATTTATTATTTAAAAAAATCCTGGAGATTCCAATGTAATCCAAAGTGTATTGTCCCATGACATTCATTGATTCCTATGAAGCTTCTTTCTGAGAACTTCCTCAGAATGAGGCTCCATAGGTCACTGCAGATGCTTGTGAGAGATTACGCATATACTGCTGACCGGCAGTGACCTGTGGAGCCTTTTTCTAAGAACATTTTCAAATCGAGGCTCCAGAGGTCACTACCGGTCAGTGATAAATTCCATACATACTGCTGACTGTTCTTAGAACAATGTTGTTATTATTATTATTAATATTACTAGAAGGTGGCCCGATTCTACGCATCGGGTATTCTAGAATTTACGTATTGTGTAGTTCATGTATGATTTTTGTTATATATATATATATATATATATATATATATATAGATGTTGTTGTGTGTAGTTACCAAGTGTTTGTGTAGGGCGCTGTACATGTTCTGGGTGTTGTCTGGGTGTGACGGGGGTGAGAGCGGTGTTGTATGTGTGTTGCGTGTGTTGCGTTGTTTGTGGAGCGCTGTGTGTCTGTAGCATTGTGTGTGTGTTGCGCGGTTTGTGTGTGTGTGGTGTGTTTTGGGGGGAGGTATGTTTTGTGCAATGTGTGTGTTGTGCGGTATGTGCGTATATTTGTGTGTGCCGCGGTGTTTGTGTGTTGGGTGTTGTGTGTGTGCAGCGTTGTCTGTGTGTGTGGGTGTCTGTGTAGGGCAGTTGTTTGTGGTTCCCAGTGTGTGTGTGTGTGTGTGTGTGTGTGGTGTGTTGTGCAGTGCGCGCGCGTGTGTGTGTGTGTGTGTGTGTGTGTGTGCATCAGCCTCTCTTCTCTCAGCCTACCTCTCCCAGCCTCCCTCCTCCCAGCCTCCCTCAGCATCAGCTTCCCTCTCCCAGCCTCCCTAAGCATCAGCCTCCACCAGCATCAGCCTCTCTCCTTCCAGCCTCCCCCAGCATCAGCCTCCGCCAGCATCAGCCTCTCTCCTTCTAGCCTCCTCCAGCATCAGCCTCCCTCTCCCAGCCTTCCCCAGGATCAGCGTCTCTCCTCCCAGCCTCCATCCTCCCAGCCTTCCCCAGCATCAGCTTTCCCCTCCCAGCCTCCCTCAGCATCAGCCTTCCCCAGCATCAGCCTCTCTCCTCCCAGCCTCAGCCTCTCTCCTTCCAGCCTCTCCCAGCATCAGCCTCTCTCCTTCCAGCCTCCCTCAGCATCAGCCTCCTCTTCCCAGCCTTCCTCAGGATCAGCCTCTCTCCTCCCAGCCTCCTTCTTCCCAGCCTCATCCTCCCAGCCTCCCTCAGCATCAGCCTTCCGCTCCCAGTCTCCCCCAGCATCAGCCTCCCCAAGCATCAGCCTCCACCAGCATCAGCCTCTCTCCTTCCAGCCTCCCCCAGCATCAGCCTCTCTCCTTCCAGCCTCCCTCAGCATCAGCCTCCCGTTCCCAGCCTTCCCCAGGATCAGCCTCTCTCCTCCCAGCCTCCTTCCTCCCAGCCTCCCTCAGCATCAGCCTTCCCCTCCCAGTCTCCCCCAGCATCAGCCTCCCCAAGCATCAGCCTCCACCAGCATTAGCCTCTCTCCTTCCAGCCTCCTTCTTCCCAGCCTCATCCTCCCAGCCTCCCTCAGCATCAGCCTTCCGCTCCCAGTCTCCCCCAGCATCAGCCTCCCCAAGCATCAGCCTCCACCAGCATCAGCCTCTCTCCTTCCAGCCTCCCCCAGCATCAGCCTCTCTCCTTCCAGCCTCCCTCAGCATCAGCCTCCCGTTCCCAGCCTTCCCCAGGATCAGCCTCTCTCCTCCCAGCCTCCTTCCTCCCAGCCTCCCTCAGCATCAGCCTTCCCCTCCCAGTCTCCCCCAGCATCAGCCTCCCCAAGCATCAGCCTCCACCAGCATTAGCCTCTCTCCTTCCAGCCTCCCCCAGCATCAGCCTCCCCAAGCATCAGCCTCCACCAGCATCAGCCTCCCTCGTCCCAGCCTCCCCCTCCCCCTCCCAGCCTCCCCCAGCATCAGCCTCTCTCCTCCCAGCCTTCCCCATGATCAGCCTCTCTGCTCCCAGCCTCCTCCAGCACGCCGTGCTCCTCTGCCGACACTCACACACCCGATCGCATCCACTCACACACACCCGATCGCATCCACTCACACACACCCGATCGCATCCACTCACACACACCCGATCGCATACACTCACACACAAAGACACACACACTGACGATATTGCACATACGCGCTGATACTCACAACATCCGGGGATATCACATGCTTTTGGCCATGTGATCCCCCGGCAGGTCCTGGAAGCTCACAACAGCACAGTATCGCCGCCGAGAAGCAAGCGATATCCCAGGATGCTGTGAGTATGTGGATGCGATGTGATGTGTGAGGTGTGTGTGAGTGTGATCTGATTTGTGTGTGTATGTGTGTGTGTGTGCTGTTATGTGTGTGTATGTTCCGCAGCTGCAGGACCTTGATGTGTGGATGCGATGTGATGTGTGTGTGAGGTGTGTGTGAGAGTGAGTGTGAGCCGGTGTACACTGGTAACTATGATACACATCGGGTAACTAAGGGACCTTAGTTACCCGATGTGTATAATGGTTACCAGCTTTCACGGCCTCCGTCAAGATCCCAGCATCGCAAGGTTATGTCTGGCGCTGCCGGGATCCTGACGGAGCTGGTGTAGAAGCAAGCGATATCCCAGCATGTTGTGATGTGTGAGGTGTGTGTGAGAGTGAGTGTGAGAGTGAGTGTGATCTGATGTGTGTGTGTACTCACCTGGGAATCGGAGCTCCGTGTCAGTTGGGCCAGAGCGAGCGTGCATTGCGTGAGGGGGCGGGGCCTGCAGAGAGCCAGGGCGAGAGGCCAATCCGTGTGGGGGGCGGGGCCATGGCGAGCCCAGCGGCCAATCAGCTTTGTGTCACCGTAAGGACATGTCACGGTGACACAATTTTGGAGCATGACAGACAGACAGACAGAATAAGGCAATTATATATATAGATTATTATTATTATTTATCATTATAGCGCCATTTATTCCATGGCACTTTACATATGAACAAGGGGCATACATAGCCAAGTACAATAATCATAAACAATTCAAGGCACAGACTGGTACAGAAGGAGAGAGAACCCTGCCTGTGAGGGCTCACAGTCTATAGGGAAGGGGTGAGGAAACAGAATACGACGGTAGAGTGGGTCATGCGATGCTATAGTTGACTGAGGGTTACTGCAGGTTGTAGGCTTGTCTGAAGAGGTGGGTCTTCAGGTTCCTTTTGTAGGTTTCCATTATAGCTGAG
The DNA here is from genome assembly GCF_048569485.1 of Anomaloglossus baeobatrachus. Lineage (NCBI taxonomy): Eukaryota > Metazoa > Chordata > Amphibia > Anura > Aromobatidae > Anomaloglossus > Anomaloglossus baeobatrachus. The sequence goes on along the minus strand of NC_134353.1, from coordinate 306,783,391 downwards.
AGTCTGATGTGTTGGATTAGAGAGTTCCAGAGTATGGGGAAGGCACAGGAGAAATCTTGTATGTGAGTGTGGGAAAAAGAAATAAGAACCTTGGGGGGCACCAACAGATAGGTGGTATGAGAGAGGGAGACCTTCTGGTCTGTTTGATATGAAGTGATCCAGGATAGTGCCAAGTATGTGATACCAAAAGATAGAGAATATGTAGCCAGAGGGAATGGTCCACAATGTTAAAGACAGATGACAGGTGTAGGGGGAGGAGGACAGAGTAGTGTCATTTGGCTTTGGCGGTTAGTAGGTCATTGGTGACTTTAGTTAGGGCAGTTTCAGTGGAACAATGTGGTCAGAAACCAGATTGTCACTGGTCAAAGAGGGAGCAGGAGAAGAGGTGGGAGGACAGTTCCATATCTACATGCTTTTACAGTTGTTTTGAGGCATAGATGAGAGTGATATGGGGTGATAGCTAAACACAGAGGTTAGGTAAAGTGTGGTCCGTGGGACCTCAGTGATGCCAGAAAAAAACTGACATGTCTCTGTGCGTAAATCACAGACACGTGTGTACACCGCACAGAGACACGGTCAGTGAAAAATCACTGATTTGTACGCAGACCCATTGATTTTAATGGGTCTGTGTAAGTCCATGATTCTAAAAAGGAATAAAAACTGTCACATATGTACCAGAATCACTGACATGTGAAAAAAGCCTAATATACAGTACAGACCAAAAGTTTAGACACACCTCCTCATTCAAAGAGTTTTCTATATTTTCATGACTCTAAAAAATTGTAGATTCACATTGAAAGCATCAAAACTATGAATTAAAACATGTGGAAAGAAATACTTAAAAAAGTGAGAAACAACTGAAAATATGTCTTATATTCTAGGTTCTTCAAAGTAGCCACCTTTTGCTTTCATTACTACTTTGCACACTCTTGGCATTCTCTTGATGAGCTTCAAGAGGTAGTCACCGGAAAAGGTTTTCCAACAGTCTTGAAGGAGTTCCCAGAGAAGCTTAGCACTTGTTGGCCATTTTGCCTTCACTCTGCGGTCCAGCTCACCCCAAACCATCTCGATTGGGTTCAGGTCTGGTGACTGTTGAGACCAGGTCATCTGGCGTAGCACCCCATAACTATCATTCTTAGTCAAATAGCCCTTACACAACCTGGAGGTGTGTTTGGGGTCATTGTCCTGTTGAAAAATAAATTATGGTCCAACTAAACAAAAAACGGATGGAGTAGCACACCGCTGCAAGATGATGTAGTAGGCATGCTGGTTCTGTATGCCTTCAATTTTGACTAAATACCAACAGTGTCACCAGCAAAGCACCCCCACACCATCACACCTCCTCCTCCATGCTTCACGGTGGGAACCAGGCATGTAAAGTCCAGCCGTTCACCTTTTCTACAAAGACATGGTGGTTGAATCCAAAGATCTGAAATTTGGACTCATCAGACCAAAGCACAGATTTCCACTGGTCTAATATCCATTCCTTGTGTTCTTTAGCCCAAAAAAGTATCTTCTGCTTGTTGTCTGTTCCTAGCAGTGGCTTCCTAGCAGCTATTTTATCATGAAGGCCTGCTGCACAAAGTCTCCACTTAATAGTTGTTCTAGAGATGAGAAGGTGTGTCCAAACTTTTGGTCTGTACTGTAGATGACTTATTTTTCTTAATGGTTGGCCAATTTATTTTAAAAAAATGTATTGGGAATTTGACATTGTGGCCCTTGCTAAAACTATCCTATTTATATACAGTAGTACTATACTAAAACTACTTGCATTAGTGCCATGATTTACAGACACAATTTTTCAAATAACGAAAAAGTGGCCAATACCTTTAATTTTAAGTGCAAATAAGGACACAAAATAATAGAGAACAAGCATTTTTGTTGTTGATTTAGGAAACCTCTATTTTGCATGAATTTGGCACACTTTGGCACTAATTAACAAAGACATAATTATTTTTTTTTTTTTGTTCAATGGCAATATTGAACTAAACTTCAATAAGCGATAACTTACAGAAAATACTAAAATAGTTATGCCGTAAAATATAGCTTTTCTATTAATCTTATAAATATAGCTTTACATCAAATAAAAAGTGAGACTTATGTTTATTATAATTTTTCTAAATAAAGTAGATTTAGATGTGATTCCATTTGTTTATGCATCTCTAATGCAAATTACATTTTCTTGCTCTACATGCTGTTTTCTATCACAGTTCCAGGTAGGGGACCCAAGTAAAATGTAATAGAAAACATTAATTTGTCATGTTCGTCTTTCACAGCTCAATGACAATTTAATCAGTGTGAGTAAATCCTTTCTGCTTTAGCACCCAAATCATAACTTTTACTTAGTACTGAAAGAGACCCACTTTTTAGCAGTTCTTTGGGAATTGCTTTTGATTTATGCAGGAGTTAAGGTTGCTTTGCACGTTTTTGCTTTATATTGTTAAATGACTTCGAAGTAATTCATGAAAGCACCCAAAAGTTCAAAACTTTTTCTGTAATTTTAACAGTATTAATATTAACCAGTGATTAGTTATAGACATGTTTATAATACTAAGTTCTCACAGGTATTGCAGTTGTACCCACATAGGTAAAGACAGCACATTGCCGGTAACAGAGAACATGCTTGAGGAAAGGACAATAGTACTGTAGCGCAAAGCTTAACTCTGAAAGCACAAATGTAATTCTTCAAATGTAAATTAAATTCTTGATACAAATATAGTTTAGTTAATTATGGTCTGGCACCAAAGAAACTAGAGACTTTTATCCAATGTTTTGATCAAATGGTGGTTTTTCACGTCTGTGTAGGTAATCACCAGGTATGTAGGGAAGGTATGGAACCATATATAGGCATATATAGACTATTATATACTAAAGATATATTAACAAGTTCAGCAGAGACATATCACTATTACAGAGTAGCAAAATCAAGTAAATATATACAAATATTATGATTTTTAACTCAACTAGAAATATGCAACACAATCTGGAATGCAATCTGCATTCCTTATATCCAGTTTACATGATATATTTTAGTGAGGATTTACATGTTGCTTAAATTGGATCTATCTATCGGTCTCTTGTTATAATGACGGTTTGTGTAGAAGAGCAAATTGTCAAACCTCAGACTTGGGAATCGATCCAGTAGACTCTTAAGGCCGCTTTACACGTTGCGATATCGGTACCGATGTCGCTAGCGTGCGTTCCCGCCCCCATCGGTTGTGCGACACGGGCAAATAGCTGCCCGTGGCGCACAACATTGCCCAGACCTGTCACACATACTTACCTGCCTAGTGACGTTGCTGTGACTGGCGAACTGCCTCCTTTCTAAGGGGGCGCTTCGTTCAGCATCACAGCGACGTCACTGAACCGCCGCCCAATAGAAGCGGAGGGGCAGAGATGAGCAGGACGTAACATCCTGCCCACCTTCTTCCTTCTGCATTGTGGCCAGGAGGCAGGTAAGGAGAGGTTCCTCGTTCCTGCGGTGTCACACGGAGCGATGTGTGCTGCCGCAGGAACGAGGAATGACTTCGTTACTGCTGCAGCAACGATATTAGAGAATGGACTCCCATGTCACCGATGAGCGATTTTGCACGCTTTTGCGACGATGCAAAATCGCTCATAGGTGTCACACGCAACGGCATCGCTAATGCAGCCGTATGTGCGTCACAAATTCCGTGACCCCAACGACTTCGCATTAGCGATGTCAAAGCGTGTAAAGCCTGCTTAACTCCATGATTGTTTTCTCCTTCCCTGCTGAACTACAGCCTGGTTAGTCTCTGTCCAAATGCTGATTGATAGTTTATCTTTGCTTCTTCCTTTGATTTGCGGTTAACCAGGTGTTCTCACCAGTTTTTTTTTTCTCTATCCTATCACATCACATCCCTAATGGGGCTATTTATACTCGCCTTTCATCAGCCTTCTTTACTGGCTGTAGTTCCGTATGAAATTCTGTTAAGTATTTCCAGCCCTGCAGCTAAGGAATTTTGTTTGTTAGGCAGAGATCAGTGTTGTATTTGCTCTGTTTATTTCTCATTTGCCTTCCCTACACCCTTCCTTGCAATTATTATTTCTCCTATTTCCACTTGTGCACGTGCTTTATGTTTGTTCACCTTAGGTTCCCCTCTACCCCTGCACACTTTCTCTATTTTGTTAGTTGTGTCCTCTTCTTTGGTTCCCCAGGGGATATGGGAAACAGCTCAATGGCCTTTTAGGGAAACAGGTCCAAGCTATGGTTTCTAGATGTGCGGCTAGGGACATTCTAGTCTATACAGTAATCAGTAGGGTGTGGATGCGGCTGCAGCGGTGTAGGTTTTATTTCCCCTTCACTTGTGTGATAGTTTCGTACATGCATAATACAAATGCGGAAACCCATTTCTACAAAGCAGTCACTGTGCAGTGAGAATAACATCAAAGAGTTTCAGATTGAAATGAGATTGAAGGTTTTATGAAAGCATAACATCACATCCCTTCTTCAGATACACATGAAGGCACTTTTTTTCACTTCCTGTTTGTCCATAAGAGCATGTACATATTATAATTGCAAAATGTATTCAAATAAGGTTCTTGGCTTTATACATATCACTTTGGTGATGAGTTTATGCAGAATACTTTGTTTCAGTATGGTGTATTGTACAGACTCCCTTAGGTTTTAACCTTGTTGTGCCTTTGTTCAAATATATGCAATAAGAATATTTTTGTCAGAGTAAACTTTTCATGCAACTTAATTCCTCTCTTCTAACAGTACAATGATGCTACAATGTGTTTATTATAAAAGATTTCTTATTTGGGATATTTTTATATTTCCAAGGTATAGCATAATAGTGACAAGGTGACCTAAACCATAACACATGGGCCCAATAATCCAATCTGAAACAGACCCCTCACCTATCAATTGAGAAATTGGAAAAAGTGTAGAGCAGAATAATGGGCAAAAATAGAAGTCTCAGTAAGAGTTTGTCTGCTGGAAAATATTACATTTTTATGTAGTAATTTCTTGATAATTGAAAATAAAATGTGCTATACAAGTTCACCCAGTAGGCCAAAATATTCCAAGAAGTTAAATGACACATAGAAAAATTAGTAAGTAATAAATATACTTTTTTTAATAACATTTTGCACCTTTAAGTTGAACGACCATCTGTTCTCAAAATGAATTGCAGCAGGAGATCTTGCCACAAAGCTAGACAGAATCGAACACTTGCAAAGACGTCTTGTGAACTGAAAGATGTTTATATTATTCATCATAGACACATTAACTTGTTTATACTGCACTTCAGAAGATGTTATAAAAAATATCACACATGACAGAAGAAAATTGAGGTTTATTACTTGGATGCAATTATACCCTACTGTGTGAAACAGTCTTTCCTTGTTAAGAACAAAGAGAAAATCCTAGGCCTATTATAACATCTGATTTCATGTTGTCATAGGATATAATGAAAGATGACTGCTCCATGTTGAAACTGCAGCTTAAAGAACGAGATGAACTTATCCACCAACTGCAAGAAGAGCTGGTAAGTTAGAAAAGAATCTGTGAAATATAGTTATCAAAAAGTAATATTGTTTTTTGTTCTTTAGGCGTATGGTTGTAAGGCACGGTAAACAAAAGCATTCTTTATTGTCTCCATATTGAGAAGTGTGTTGTCTTTTCTCTTTATTTCAGCTAAAAAAAGAAAAAAAAGATCAACACAAAAAAAAATGTTTACCCATTGCTTAGACAATTGTGCTTTCTTTTAGGTGGTTTTTATATCATTTCAATGTATGGGTCTGCAGCGTTTACAGCACTTGTATTGAATTTATCAAAGAAATACATTTAACCCAGATAATGCCAGAAGGTTGACCTTTTAGAATGCATTTGTCCAATATGTGTATATTGTTATTTTTTATTTCTTTTGTTTGTTCTTTTTTTGCTGTGTAGTAACACAGTAAAAAAAACATATTGATTGCTTATGATACCTTATGGCTTTATAATGTACATTTCAACCTTCATCATACATATAATTTCTTCCAACAGATATTGTGAGATTTTTTTGGTTTTCTTTGTATAGGTAATAAATACGAGGGACTGCTGATAAGTCTTTGGCTTTGTGATTTTTTGTTTTGTTTCTATGGTAACGAATGTTACATCACATGAAAGCCTTATGTGTCTAATATATGTTTGCAAAATTTTGGGTTCCACCATCAATGCAAGGTATTACATTGAACTTTTGGACCAATTGAAGGCCAAAAAGTGCGGCAAGCTGTCCAAAGTAATCTTGTTCCTGCAAGACAACACGTCTGCTCACACTCCACAAGCGACCATGGCAAAACTCGCAGAGCTGGGTTTTCAGTTGGTTGACCAACCACCTGAAGGGTACCAAATTTCACACCATTTCTGATGCCATGGCTGCTACGGATGCCTGGTTTGAGGCACAACCAAAATCCTTCTTTTTGCTAGGCTTACAGAACTTGGAAAACCACTGTAAGAAGTGTGTTGACATCAGTGGAAGATGTCATGTGGAAGAAATGTAAAGTTTCATCATCCCATCTTGTTTCTTTCGGGGTAAAGCCAAAGACTTATCAGCAGCCCCTCGTACATTCACTAAGATTTTTTTTGAAGTTTCTAATTAGGTAATTGTAACTTCATTCCCATGGAGATCTCTAAAAACTGGTGAAAAAAATTGTATTATAAGCAAAGCAATAACATACCTGTTCAGATTGCTAAGATTATTTTTCTAAGTAAAAGAGCAATCTGATTGGCTGATAAAATATTTAAAGTGATAAAGCTCGAGCAAAGAAAATGTGAAGTAGCTTTTGGTGTTCATATTTCCCTTCAACAATTTCAAAAATAAGCACGACCCAACTCTAGAAGCACAGAATAAAATTATATTACTAAATATTTAAGGCCTGCTAGTTTGTAAGAATATATTTATAGATCACGTCAAACAAAACAAGTGCCCTATTTTTACGGACTGTGCTGGAATTTCTTGATGGTTGGCAACCTAAGTATATAATCAATCATGTCAGTACAGAATTAATAAAAATCTTAGCTATGAGTTCATTGCATATGACAGAACTGCAAGTTGTTCTCTACCATAATTATCGTAATTAGTTTTCTTTGGCACTGCTATGGACTTTGAGGGAAACAGAGGTTGAGTATGACCAACTCTGCTCCATTCAAGAAAGAGGTCTACAGATCATTCAGACACTCCTTGATCAGTAAGCTATCCCATATCCAGTGAAATTCTGGGAATCACCATTGCAGTTCAACATTGATCCTTAGCATATTTTTTGTTAAGGGTCTATTCACCATAACTGGAGCCATTAATATTTAATTCTTGAGGAATGAACCCCAGGACTTGTGCCAGCTCATCAGCTGAATGAGGGAACTATTGCTGATCAAAACAGTGATGGCATTTCATATGCTCCTTAATATTATTAATTATTAATATTGGTTGAGATTTTTTATGTGAATGTTTTATAGGTTACAGTTTTTTCTCTATGTGCCACTGTGATAAATTTATCTGCATAGTCTGGGTTTATCCTTTCAAAATAATGGACATAAATATTAAATCTGCCTAATTTAATATTATTTTTTAAATCCATTAATAATGATTTATCTCAATAATTTTAGTTAATTTCTGGGTAATTTTTTTTACTTATTTATTTTTTATGCTTAGTTGCTCAAGTCTTTAGGGGCATGCAAAAAAAGAACACGTGAATAAAAGTTTTTCCAACTATGCCATTTATTAATGATTTTGTCACCTTCCTATCTTTGTCCAAAATAATTAATGAGCAGAAATAAGCAAATAAATTGATATGTGATTTAATGCTACTTGAATTAAAAACACATTTGCCTAAATGCTGATTATTTTTTTTTGTAATTGGCTTTCACTGACTGGTATGTTTCTGAACCATAAGTGCCATTAAAAATTAAAGAAAACATTAAATTTATCTTACTGCTCACTACTATGGCCCCTCTGCTCCTCACCATTACCCCTCTAGTCCATCTTATCAACATTGCTATTTGTCAAAAAATACTGGGACTTGCAATCGAATGTACATGTATGGTCATTGTACACATTATAATATCATGGCATTGCAACCTTTAGTGTGCGCAACAGCGCTGCATACATTTGTATGTATTGAACCAACCATTGTAATGTCTGCACATAGAAAATATTAATGGAAGCAAATAATGTAAGCATTCTAGTGCCAGGCCCCCTTTGCAAGAAGCTCTATGACAGTAGTATATTCAGTTTTGTATTCCACTACAGTGATGGTTGACCTATGGTAATTAACCCATAATATTCTCAGCTTTTGTTAAAGGGAACCAAAAATCAGGATTTTTGTATATAAGGTAAAGCCAGTGCAGTACTGGCACTATCAGGCACAGTCTGTACATACCATTAGTTGGCAGCTCGGATATTTAGGCTTAAAAATTCATCATCTTTTTGACTAACAGTTGCACCTCTGCTGATAATATCCAGGTGGGTTATATACATGGATTCCTGCCCCCCCCCCCCCGCCGCCTGTTTCTTCCTCTCTCCGTCTGTATGCAAGTTTTTATATTCAGTAACATGGCGTCAGAGTTGGCGCTTGCGCTTAGCGCTTATCTTCGGCGCCATGTTTCTGAAGCTCACATTACCTAGTCTTGTGCCTGAGAGCGCGGCGCATGCTCCCTTGCTTCTTCAAATCTCGTTGTGGCACGTGCACGGTCACAACAGGACTGGAGAACAGCTGATCTTACCGATTAGCTGCAGCAGACGTCTGCTACGACATCGTTTGCTGCAGCTAATCGGCAACATTAGCTGTTCTCCAGTCCTGTTGTGACCGCGCGCGCTCCCGCGATCACAACGAGATCTGAAGAAGCGAGGGCGCATGCGCCGCCCTCTCAGGAACAAGTCTAGGTAATGTGGGGTTCAGAAACATGGCGCCGGATATAAGCGCTATGCACAGGCGCCAACTCCGACGCCATGTTACTGAATATAACAATTTCCATCGAGCCAGAGAGAGGGAGGAACAGGCGGTGGGGGGGGACAGAAATCCATGTGTATAACCCGCCCGGATATTATCAACCGAGGTGCTACTGTCAGTAAAAAGATGATGAATTTTTAAACTTCATAAACTTGGATTTCAAAGCCTAAACAACCGCACTGCCCACTAATGGTATGTACAGACTGTGCCTGATAGTGCCAGTACTGCACTGGCTGCACCTTATATACCAAAATCCTGATGTTTGGTTCCCTTTAAATTTGTTTTATGACATTGTATCACAGATTCCTTCACCTATTTCAACATAATGAGCTTAAATTAATTTATATCTTACATTTCTGATGACTTATTCTTTTGTCTTAACTGTGTATCCAATTATTTTATTCAGTTAGTGAAGTTCAGAAAATAAACACTATGTTACAACTTTTGTTAGATTGCTTACATCATTCCGTTATTTATATCACACTTATTTTCGATGGCCGCTGCTATTTTATCGAAAGACATTAAACTTCTTTGTTCTATCTTTGATTGCCATAGAAACTGCTTTGGTGGTCATAAAGTAAATACAAGGGACAATTTATTTTGATTTTCTTGCTCAATTCCCTTATTTTTTGTTGTCTTGAAAAATAAAGTAATACTCTTTGGGAACAAACAGATGAGTTTGAGGTTAAATAGGATCATTAAGGCCAAAAGAAACAGGAAAGAGATCACAGGGTCAGAAGACACAAATTTATCAAGATAAAATAATGTCTGACAGGTGTCTACAGATGAAATGGATACATTGTAGCAGATTGGTATGCACAAATGTTTGCTTGTCCCTGTAGAGCAAATAGGGATACTTTATTGTTCGCATCTCTCTTGTGAATCGGTTCTTATATCTTTTCATTAAGCAGATGCCAGAAGCAGGAGCTGTAGAAGAATAATCAAAAATGCTGTGCTTGTATGGTCATCACCAGCAATGCAGAGAGTGTCATGTTGTAATGAGGTCAGGCACTGGGAAAGCTGACTGTGAGAAATGGGATGCAGTGATAAAAGCAGAGATAATATAAAATAAATCATTTGTGCATATATTATGTAGCCTTTAGAAAGAAACAATAGAGGACTGAGTGTCTCAAAGTAGCTGAATTGATCAATTTCTTAAACAACTCAAAATATTTCATTTAGTTTTGTTTTGTTTTTTTTTTAAATAAGAAAACAAATATTAATTTAATATATTATACACTGAAAGACTATAAGAAGCAACAGTGCAGACAGTTCAGTAAGATAATTGAAACCCTAACACCTCAAGTTCATGAAATTATACTGGTTACAGACTACTGGTATGTAGAATAATATACCATATTTTTCAGATTATTAAATGCACCAAACTATGATATGCACCCTAAATTTAGAGGAGGAAATATGAAAAAAATGTTTAATATAAAAATGGGGGTCTGTCTTGTAGTCTTATGGTCTGTGTTATAAGCCAAATGTAGCTTACCAGGGAGAAGCGGGGGATGGTGGTGTGGGGTCATAGATAGCTGGGGGCTGGCTTGAGGGGGATGTATTGGTGACACGAGGCAGGCAAAACCTACCAGTAGCATGCTCACAGGGTAATTATACAGGGTAACCTAAGCACACAGTCCTAGAAAATCCTGTGAGCAATACCCCATTGGTAAACAAAACATAAGACTAGCATACAGGACATGTTAAATAAAGCCCCATATCACTAGAACTGCATTAAAAAATAACAAAAAACGTAATATTCAGGTTTTTCCAATGATGTTCATAATGTGAACATTATGGTTTCAATGGATTGTTCGCTTTCAGTAAAGCAGACCACATATGTTTGCAGGCGCATTAAGTAAAAAAAAGTCAGATGATATTTATTTTCCCCACTATGGAGGCAGCTCTCCAATGCTGTTCTGGACTCTGTATTTTGGTTGCACTACTGACTAGGGATGGTGAACCCCAACTGCAAAGTTCTGGACCCATACCGAACACATAGTATTCGTGCACAAGGTCCCAAACACAAATTTTCCTGGGAAACCCATGTTACAGTTCGGGTCCAGGGGCTGTAAATAAAAGCACATTATTAAAAAACATTATGATTATACTTATTGGTCCAGCGACGCATTCTGCAGACCCGCTATCTCCCAGCTGCTTGTGCTTCCGGGTCCGATCATTAACTTCCAGTGGTATTCATTGCACTGCTTGTCACTCGGCAGTCTTCGGCTTTTTTTGGCCATGTTCGCCGTGATGTCAGGGTTCACCTGAGTCTATGGCTTAGTCATGGTCTCGATTGAACTTTGACTATCACTGTCAGGGTACGGTTCCACTTGCGCACAGCTTCCAATGAGAGATCATTAAATGCAATATGCTAATGACCCTCTGCTGTGTCATCCTAGAGTCATGTGACTGTGATACGATCTTGTGATCCCATCACAGGTACAGAATAAAGGGAGAGAGCACTTTTTCCTCATCTCCTTCACTGCCTGTCTCTTCGTATATTGCACTGCACTCGGATTATATGCAAGTTCAGTGCAATGTTTCAAACACTCCCATAGAGTTGTATGGGGTGTGTGAGCTTAGACTCGTTGCCAAACGCAGGATGCTGCGATTCATGCCGCATGCTGCTGTGGCATGAGAAGTCAATCGCAGATGGACATTGTCCTATTGTTTTGCACTACAGTGAGAGCAATCTGATGTTTTATTGGATTGCACTCGCTCGTGCAAAACGCAAGTGGAACTGTACCCTCAGCTTGCTTCTCGCTCTGTATAGACACTTGTCTGTAAAGAGCGAGGAAACAGAGCTGACATTGCTCTCCCTGTGGACTACTTCAGACTAAGGATTTTTTTTATAATAAAGATGAAATCTCTAAATGTTTTTTTGTTTTATTTCTAATAAAAAAAATGTATGTGTTGTGTTTTTTTGCTCTGTTTACTAGAAATTTGTGGTGGCTATGTATAATTTGGTGTGACACCATGAATTTTGGGCTTAGTACCAGCTGATAATACAAAGCTGGCATTAACCCCTTTATTACACAGCATGCCACTGCCATCAGGGCCGCTGAACAAGCCGGGTAAAGTGCCTCGAAATGGCGCTTCTATGAATGCATCATTTTCTGGGGCAGCTGGGGGCTGTAATTTTCAGCGCGGGAGAGCCAGACAGCTTGGGTCACCCTGCGCTGAGGATTCCAGCCCCATGCTCCCTGGTTTTACCTGGCTGGCACTATTGGCAACACAAGATATTTGAGCGAAACCTTGTTCTTCAACATAATATTAATGTGGCTAGTAATGAACACAAATTAACACCAATACTACAATCTAGTATGGAAGGTTATGTGCATAAATGATATCAACACTGATTAACAACAAGCAAGCCCATATCAAATTTCAAAAATACTTTATTTATTCAATAAAAAATAATTCATAAACACATAAAAACCCAAATGGACCACCCCAATTGACGGATGGTATTGATATGGGGAGCCAGCACTCACAAAACAATTATCACAGTCTATAATAGTATTCGATAAATTGCATCCCGTTTATGTAAACTATACATGGTAGAGGAAAATGTTGCCAGCTGTAGATTTATATGTGGCAGAAGTTATTATCCATATGTGTAAAAGAAATAGAAAAAATATAAATAATCATGCAAGGTAACCAATATTACCAACAGACAGCTGATCCAATGCCATGAGTGGTGCGGCAGTCCCTAACACTGACACACATTTCGCAACAGGCATGCTTCGTCCAGGAGTCCAGGAAACTGTGATAATTATTTTGTGAGTGCTGGCTCCCCATATCAATACCATCCATCAATTGGGGTGGTCCATTTGGGTTTTTATGTGTTTATTAATTAATTTTTATTGAATAAATAAAGTATTTTTCAAATTTGATATGGGCTTGCTTGTTGTAAATCGGTGTTGATAGTAATGAACACAGGTGAACCACCCCTTTAAGGTAAAATAATGATCTTATATACATACAGATGTATCCATTTGTTCAAATATTAAGCTGAGCTTTTCATTTCTAATAGTCCCACTGAGTGTAATTGCTAAAGTCACAGTGAAACTATCCTAGCCAAATAATCTCGCTTAGAGAAGACAAGGTAAATTAAAGCTCAAGTATTTTTCCAAAACCTATAGCCTTGGAGAGTTTAGCTGAATGTTATCTGCTGTATGAATGACATGAGGCTAACGTTAATCTACATAATAGGCACATTTAAGTACATTTATATCTTTTCACTGTTATACACTAAGAAATCATTAGTTAAAAAATACAGATTATATATACTTAACATTATTAAAGTGTCACACTCTTTACCCTTTTATAGATAGAATTAATTATATAGATCCAAAATCTGCCTTTATTTTAGCAGCAATTACTCTCAGCCAGTTCACTTCAGGGAGACAGATGTTCAGTTCTGGAATGACAACATCCTATGATAAACCATGGGGATTAGAGTCCCATTCTTACTGTGCCTCAGTAGTCTGATAAAGAGCTAGTGGCCTGATACAATCTTTAATATTCCCCAGTACTCGTGGAGGTGATTCTGCATATTAGTTTAAGCTTCTATCACAAAGCGTTGTCATATTGCAGAGTTTGGAGTGGATATAGATAAATGATAGTTATGTCACTGATGTAGAAGTGCATGCTGTTCTCTCTCCAATGCCGTGCATCACATTTACATAGAAATAATATTAGAGAAATGAACGAATCTGCAATAATAATTCAGGTTTGAAGTGTCCCTTGACATTTAGGAAGCTTACTTTTAGATAAGAGTTTCTTATATAAATTCATCACATATGCTTCACTAAGAATTTCAGCTGGTTCTCTCATTTCAGGTAAGAAATGTTTTACTGTCAGGCCAGGATTCAATTAAATGTGGAATTAAATGCCCCCTATCCAAACCGGAGTAGGTTTACTTTCGTGTTTTTCCTAAGAATAATGATCTCTGAAATGATTTTTTTAGAGTGGCTGGTGAAATATTTTGCTTGAACGAAAAACTGTTTGTCTTATCTGCAAATAATAGAAAACACATTTATAGTCTAGAAGGAATATTTCACATAAACAGTAAATAGATAGATAGAGAAAAGTGAAAGCCATGAGTATAATGGTTATGGCTTATTTTTTTAGTTTTAAGGTTCATATTTTAGAAAAACAAAATCTGTTAACAAAACAGCTTCTCTTTCGAAATTGCAGAGCACCATGAGCCGAGACAAGAATTTATAATATGTCTAATGTGGTTTTACATTACAATGAGACAAATGAATAGTGTTTTCGGGGTTTTATTGCATAATATAGGTTATGCCTATTAAAGGGAATTTGTCAGCAGGTTTTTGTTATGTAGTCTGTAGGGACTGATACACTAATTTCAGCCATTTGTCCCTTATTAGGCTATGTGCTTCTGCTTCAATTTAAAGGAGTTGTCCGACATAAACTCCAAAAAAAAAATTAAGTTAATCTGTGCTGTATTGTCATATAAATCACCCCCTACATTATTTTTTTGTTTTCTAACTTTTGTTTCTCTTGATTTTTCACTTTATTCTCTGCAGCTCTTTGTTTACATTCAGCACAGCCTAACTGACATGTTTGACTGCCAAACCCACAGTCACAGCTGGCACCGCTCCCGGCCTGTGTCCAGCCACACCCTCTGCCCGTCCCCTGAACACAATTCCCTGTGAGTATACTGCCCCAGCACCTGACAGATAAATGAGTCTCTTCTCTCCCACTGCACTCACTGCACTGTTTCCTCTGCCCCCCAGCACTCCCCTGTCTCTCACCCCCATGAAGTCTCGTCTGTGCCCCCCTGCTGTGTCACCCATGAACTCTCTTCTCTGCCCCCCCACTCTGTCAGCCGTGCATGCTCTTCTCTGCCCATCCCGCTCGCTCTCTCTTCTTCTGTCTCTTCTCCGTGCTGTGATGATTGCAGTGTCCTTACAGCTGAGCTATACAGAGCTCAGTGCTGTTGTTCGCTGGTGTTAGGTGACATCCCTGCTTCTGACTGTATTCAGAAGCAAGGAGCACGGGAGGCTGCATTCATCACAGAGACAGCGCATGGAAGAGGGGGGGATCACAGTTGCCCGGGCACCATACAACATAATGAGCTGAGGACACTGTTGGGCAAACAGCGCTCACGGTGTTCTAGACAGAGAGGGTAACCCTGTGTTTGTCCAGCACATACAGGACGCAGATAGCAGCGCATCGGGAGGGGGCTCAGGACTCATCGCACTGTACCCGCCCAGCAGGGCGGCAATATGCAGTGGCAGATTTGCATGTCAACATGGTCCTGCCCATGTTGACATGAAATGACCGGAAGCAACAAAATTGCGGCAAGAGCGGTCACATGACCACTCTGTCGGGGGAGAGGGGCTGACAGTAGGGCAGGTAAGAGGTCACTATCTACCTGCCCCAATGTAGCCCAATAGTGTAAATAATAAAAAAAATCAAAATAAGCCAGATAACCCCTTTAAATAACTGTTTTATCAGCAGGAGATTGGCATACTAGATACCAGCATGAATCCTGGTCCATCCATGGCCCCAACAATGATTAGCAGTTTATAGTCAATATAAATTGTACATAGAAAGCTGCTAATCATTGTTTTATTAGCAGGAGATTGGCATACTAGATACCATCATGAATCGTGGTCTAGCCATGACCCAGCAATGAGTAACAGTTTATAGTCAATATACAATGTACATAGAAAGCTGCAAATCATTGCTGCGGGCATGGTTCAGAGTTCAAATATTTTGCAAATACAAACCACTCTCGTGAGCATCACTATGCTTAGGTATACACGGTGCTCAGCCCAGTGCGAAACGCCTGCAGTTTTTGAATGGCTCGCACAGGGGTTAACAACTGTGTGATTAGTTGTAGTGTGCACCCAAAAAAATTGGAAAAACAGAGCCCACCTTCTCCTGGAAGTGTTCTGTTTATGGCTGGCTACATGTGGGTGGAGACCTGAATTGCCAATCAGTGACTTTAAATAAAGTTCAGGTCAAGTCCGGGTCCAAACTCGAACTTTAAAAATGTTCAGCTTGACAAGCAGAATGCAAACTTCCACGGTTCTGCTCATTTCTAATTTAGCATTGAATTTATTAAATGCTAATCAAATTGCTGCATGTATTGAGTGCATCAGTCCAAAACAAATTTCACTGAACTATAAAAGGTGTTTTTTATGTGTGATATTTCCCCCATTGGTATGTTTTTTGATCACTGGCATATTTTTTCCAAATGCAATTTGCTGTAGGTGGGGCTTTCTTATAGGACTTTCAATAGATTTTAAATTATCCTATAGCAGAAAAAAGTCAGAAAATGTCACACAAGAGCTATGCTTGAATATAGCTTTATGGGGTTTTAGTACTGAGTAAAATCACACTAGGTAAATGGCTTTCTTTATTTTTTTCATATAGTAAATATTTTTACTGATTTGCTAATGTACTGTATTTCCCAGTTTGTAAGACGCACTTTTTTTCCTCCAAAACTGGGGAAAAAATTAGGGTCTATCTTACAAACCACATATGGCTTACCAGGTGGCAGTGGTGGCGCGGGGTCGGTGATACATAGGGCTTAGAGGGGGTGTCACTGCAGTAGAGCAGCTCAGGAGGGTCAGTGTGCGGCAGTGGAGAATCAGCAATACTGTGGGCTTGTGGGGTGTTGCGGGGACAGGAGCCATTGAGCTGCAGGCTGCTTTGAATTGCCAGCAGTTGACGTAATGGATTTCAAGGAAATGGCAGCAGAGGACCATCTGCACACGCACCGCTTCCACGGCCATTTTCTTTAAGTCCATCACGTCAACCGCTGGCGATTCAGTTCAGCCCACAGTCTGCTGGCAGATCAATGATGCTCACCACAGTGACACCCTATTAGCCTGCAGTATCACCAACCCTCCGCTGTTGCACATTGACCCTCTTGAGCTGAGATATCTCCTCCTCCAAGCCAGCCGGCAGATCAATCGCTTCTGCCGCCGTGACACTTCAACGAGCCCTCAATATTGCCGACCCTCTGCATACTGACCCTCCTGAGCCACAACACCCCCTCCTCTGAGCCCGCAGCATTGCCGACCCTCCTGAGCCGCGACACCCCCTCTTCCGAGCCCACAGCATCGCCTATCTTGCCTCCTGTGACCGTCCTGAGCTGCTCCACCACCACCGCTTCCCCTGGTTAGCTAATATAAGATAATATGAGGCACTAGAATTATAAGATGGACCATCATTTTTACAGTAAAAATTATTTTTCTCCTAGTTTCCTCCTTCAAATTTGGGGGGTGTCTTATAATCCTGTCCTTCTTATAAAGCGAAAAATACACTATATAAAAAAATTCCAATCAATCTGCGGAATTTATTTTATTTTTAATTACAGAACAGTATTTCCATATAAGAAAATGAAAGCTTAAATGTAGATAATCTTTTAGATTAGCTGTAAACATTTAGGAGACCCTGTAGAAAGTATATAGACGCAAATATAATAGAAATGTATTGAATAGAGTGTTATGCCAAATTTTTCTTGCAAACTATATTCCTTTTTTTCCATCAGTGGCTTGATCCATGTAGTTGTTAAATTTGTTCTGCAGCAATGAGGTTGGTACGCCGCGATTCTTAAAAAAGGCGATTACTCATACAGTAAGGACAGAGCTTGGGCTGTTCTCCAAATAATTTTTCAGTGATATAGTTTCCATCATCCTAGCATTCCAAGCGTAGTGAACCATCCTTATAGCAGCATTTCATACAGCAGTAGCCACATTTAAATTAAAAATTGTCTTACGATGCACAACAAATATAATGTAAGTGGCAAAGAAACAATGTTTTGAAAGAAAATGTTATTAGATATAGATAAAGACATATTTTGCACACTAAAACAATATTCCTATGTATGTAACTACTGTAGGTCATTATGATGGCATGAATTATACACAAGACAGTAAATCTACTTTAATTAGAACTGAACTACTGTATGCACAGACAAGCAATAACAAAATTATTTATTGCATTGTGTGTGAATAGGAATATTACAGTATTTAATCCTACTATACACACTCTTCCTAACCCACTAAACACCTCCCTCCTAATAACAGGACACTGCATAGCATTGGAAAATGATGGCCAAAAGTGCCTATTTAGCAATTAGGCTTTAATAAAACCGTAACAAAAATATAAATTATGTATAAATACTCTTTCTATTCTCTAATATTGTTATAATGTTGAATGAACACCAAGAGGTCTGCTACGGTTCTTGTTTATCAGTAACGGAGAAAATTGTAACTCATTTATACCATGCTGAATTAAATAAAAAATACATGAAGGAGAATTTGACTCTTAATGAAACCTAGTGAGTGCCCTAAAAATTCAGCAAAATTCATGGAGCGTTCTCATTCCATCTAAAACTCCCCTTGACATCATGGCTATCATCTGTTATGGAGTTAGAAAAGCATTGAATTGAAGCTTAATCCCAGCCACCAATGGAAAGTGCCATCAATTAGGTAAGCAGATTGCTGAAACAGGTCCAATAAGAAGTGGCTGTTCCTTCAACTATAGGTCCATTTAAAATATAATTTATGTCACTCTTTTGCCCTTTGATGCCAGAATTCTTAGACCATGCTGATACTGAAAAAAGAACACCATATAAGAACCAAGACTGAAATTCCAGCCATATAGTGGTAGTGTTACATCCCACCGGAGTCCGCTCCAGCGACTTCTACTTTGATCACCAGACGACGCCATGATCCTGCCGTGGATAGTGCTGGTGATGGGAGAGAAGTCGATGCCAGCGGCACTGCATGGCGCAGCCTCTGCTCATCCACTGGGCTTGGTTTCCTTGAGATCTGCAGTACCACTGGCTGATTGTAGGTGACGTGTCTTCCAGTTGAAGTTACCATCATTCAGCTACAACCAATGGGAAGACACCACACCCTTCTTATTTCCCCTCCTGTCTGCTGACCACTGCCAGAGATAGTTCTGAATTCCTGGTTCCTGTCCCACCCTGTTCTGTTTAGTGTTTCTGGTGTTCTGACTTCTGCTTGTTTCCTGACTACCCTCCTGCCTGCTGTTTATGTATCTCGCTGCCTGATCCGGATTTGACCTCTGCTTTGTTTGCTGATTACATCCTTGCCTGCGTGATTCTGTCCCTGTTTTGCATTTCTCGTTTCTACCCTGCCTGATTACTACTTTCATCGGACTGCAGCCTTCCACAGGTAGTGATCACCTTGGGCCCTGTGTAATTCCAAATCCCTGTATAGGGGTTAAAGGGTTTCAGTGTTCTAGAGGTCCTGCTTGGTGAGTGGTTTTTCTGTAGCCTGTCCATGACAGCCTTGCAGGCTGGCGTTACAGACAGGTGTTACAGGTAGATGCCAGTTCTGCAGAACATATTAAATGATTAGATGACATTTATGGATAGTGACTTAAAGTTGACAACATCTATAATCATGTCTTATCTGTAGAGTTAACAACACAGACATATTTGACTTGTTTGACATATTTACAGCACAATTCCCAATGATTCCCAGCCTACATGAACTCTCCATCCTACTGCTACTCCAATGCTTAGCCTGCTGCTGTCATATATGTCCATTTAACTGCCACCCACATGCAATATGATAGACATCACATCTCCCTAAACAATATGGTAGCCCCATAGCCTCCTTACACAGATACCTCAACACATTATAGTGGTCCCCTATTCAGTATAATGCCTTCAAAGCTGCCGGAAAAAGTATGAGATCCCCCACAGCCCTCAATACAGTATTAGAGCCTCATATAGTATGAAACTCACACATCCCCCATGCATTACGGTCTGAGGTGTTTTTCCAATGTTTTAGAGCTTTCTTTTCCTATATCTATTGCTGACTGTCTTTTCATTATCCTAAATCATCCTACAATGACTACAAAGAGAAAAAAGGGGAATTTTCTGCTCTCCCGATAGATGTGGGCTCCAAGGTGAGGATGGTGCACGGAAGAGCTCCTTGTCCAAGGGTGCAACACAGCAAGAACCAGAAAAAAAGATGATCCAGCAACTCATCCAAAATATATAAAACAAGTCTTTTTTTTATACTATTAAAAAACCATTGCTTGGTCAGATGTATTAATATATACAGTGAGTCTTACGCGTTTGAAGTCCATTAGGGCTCTTAATCATAGACATCATGTTTATGCTTAAAAGCCCTGATGGGCTTCAAACGCATAAAATGCATTGTATATATGAATACATCTGACCAAATAATGGTCTTTACTAGTATAAAAAAGACTTGTTTTATATATTTCGGATGAGTTACTGGATCACCTTTTTTTCTGGATGCTACAATCACTGCAGTATTCCCTGCCTACAGGCTGTGATAGTCCTTCCAGACTGGCTGACTCCCTCCTGAAGGCTTACAGGACCCATGCGATTGTATCTGAAGCCATGTAAGCCTTCTTTGGCAAAAGCAATCTTCTGCTTAGTATTATTGAATTGTCTTGGAGCACAAATCAAATTTACAATTAAGTCAATTTAATTTTGGTTAAGGGACCCATCTATCTATCTATCTATCTATCTATCTATCTATCTATCTATCTATCTATCTATCTGTCTGTCTGTCTATCTACAGTATCTATCTATCTATCTATCTATCTATCTGTCTGTCTGTCTATCTATCTATTCATCTATCTATTCATCTATCTATCTATTTTTCTATCTATCCATCTATCTATCTATCTATCATCTCATATCTATCTATCATCTCATATCTATCTATCTATCATCTCATATCTATCAATCTATCATCTCATATCTATCTATCTATCCCTCTATCTATCATCTCATATCTATCTATCTATCTATCTATCTATCCCTCTGACTGTCTATCTATCTATCTATCTATCTATCCCTCTATCTATCTATCTATCTATCTATCCCTCTGACTGTCTATCTATCTATCTATCTATTTTATCTATAGTTATCCATTTAACTTCATGAGCAAATGATATAACTTTGTAACAATTAAAGTATAACTCTTTGGTAAAAGCAGCTGGTGTGGTCCATTTATAATAGCATCTTCTTAATATGTGGTAGGTGAGCCATTTGGCCCCTATTGCACCACAACTGAAGGCTCGACTGCTATCTGAAACTTTTATATCAATGTCCCTGATTAACACAAAGTGTGAGCACAGTGTAGAAAATAATCAATAGGGTTGTCTGGGACCTGGCAAATATTCATCATACAGCAGTTTTATAAGTTGAGGTTCCAGTGAAGGCCACTTTACACACAGCGACATTGCTAGCGATGTCGCTGGTGAATGCACCCACCCCTGTCGGTGGTGCGTCACGGGAAAATCGCTGCCCGTAGCGCACAACATCGCTAACACCCGTCACACATACTTGCCTGCCTAGCGATGTCGCTGTGATGCCGCACGAGCCGCCCCTTTAGAAAGAGGTGGTTCACTAAGTGGCCACCCAATAGAAGCGGAGGGGCAGAGATGAGCGGCCGTAACATCCCGCCCACCTCCTTCCTTCCTCTTTGCCGGCGGCCGCAGGTAAGCAGTTGTTCCTTATTCCTGTGGTGTCACACATAGCGATGTGTGCTGCCGCAGGAACGACTAACAACCTGCGTCCTGCAGCAGCAACGATATTTTAGATTTAGACAAAGTTGCTAACGAGGCCGGATGTGCGTCACGAATTCCGTGACCCCAACCACATCTCGTTAGCGATGTCGTTGCGTGTAAAGTGGCCTTTAGTATTTGTAGGAGTATAGATGCAGTAACAGCATGTTACTGCTAAGTGAAGCAGTATGTTATAGATAATATCAAAATATCCATTAACTGACCTGCTTAAAGGGAATTTGTCACCAGGTTTTGCCACCTAATCTGAGAACAGCATAATGATGAGACAGAGACCCCGATTGCAATGGTATTTCACTCACTGGGCTGCTTATTGTAGCATTGATAAAATCACTGTTTAATCAGAAGTAGATTATCATTAAAGGACTACTTGGTGTGCTGGCAGGTAGTCCAGAATATTCATGAGCTCTGTATAAGGCCTTGGTTTCACTTTTGCACAGTGTCTGATGCGAGAGCGTTGGAAGTGATATGCTAATGACCCTCTGCTGTGAGTGTGAGCTGAAAGTCATGCAACTGGCATCTTGCAAATGCATCACAGCTGTGGAGGAGAGGGGGGCGGAGCACTTTTTCCTTCTCCATTGTGGACTGTCTGCGCACAAAACATGCGAGTTCAGTGTGATGTTTCACATGCTCCATAGACTTGTATGGGTGCGTGTGAGCCAAGACTCACTGTCAAACGCAGTATGCTGCGATTCATTTTATATGCCGATATGGCATGAAAACTTAATCGCAGATGGACACTGCCTCATAGTTTTTGCACTGGTGCGAGGGCAATCCGATGTTTTATCGGAATGCACTCGTCCATGCAAAACGCAAGTGGAGCCGAGGCCTAACTGCTAGATCTGCAGCAGTAAAAACATTGGTTATATCATAATGACAGCAAACAGCTCAATAAGTGACACCTCGCAGGAAAAATGGTCTCTGTCTCTATATTTTGCTGCTCTCAGATAAGGTAGCAGAAACCTGTTGATGGATTCCCTTTAAGTAAAATGCTTTTAGGCTCTTAGTTGTTTAAAATCACTTAATATTTTTCTTATTTCTAACTTAGTATGCTTCAGCTCCCAGGGTGCAAGGTTGCTTTTTATAGCTGTTCAGAAGATTTATATGACCTTAGAAGTGAGAAAAGCTGGCTCCTTGCACCTCATACAGCGCTGTGGCTTCCTAGTCAATTAATATTTACTAAATTTGATGTATGTGGTTAAAAACGTAAATCCATAATAGGACCTGGAGATGCACTTTGTACCTTAATAGCCGTCTTTGTAATTGATCACAAATTAATAATGAGTGAATAAGTTTATTCATCATAATATATCCCTATTGTTCTATGTTTTATAGAAATTGAGCTAAAATTTTATCAGCACTGTTGATAATTCTTAGTTTACTACTAAAAGGTATAGTTTATAGTTACATTTTTATTAAACTTCACTCAAGATAATGTGTCATTTAAAATGGTGACAAGCAATTACATCAACAGCTGTATGTGGGTTAACATTAAGCTCAGCATGATCTAATGGATTATTTTCATTCCCTTAAAAATAAATAGCTTTGTCATTTGCTTGTTTTTCCATTCTTACATTAAATAACAAATTAAAGCTATGTGCCGCACAGTTGTTTGTTAAAAATAGTTTTTGCTTTGAAAGTAATAATTATTGTCACTTATTTACACATGGTTAAAAAAATATATTTTTGTGTGAGTCTGTCAAAATAATCTATAAAAAATATTGTTTTACGTTTAAACACTAATTTTAGGTTGAGACATTTTTTTTCAATTTTAAAAAAATACTAGATTGGACACATTGGTAAAAATTTCTGTTTCATTCGAGCTTTAAACAAGGAAGTTTTTTGTTGCTCTGTGGTGGTAGGGCAACCTAGTTCCTCTGCAACCTGGAGAGCTGTTCCAAGGCCCTTTAGGTGGCAGTTTGCACAAAAAGATGTTGATGAGTATGTCCATAAGGGCAGAGTTCGTGCCAGGTCTAAAGCCTTTCGTTAAGCCCCAGCAGGGCTTCTTTTGCCTAACGGGGTTACATTTTTACCTTGGATTCATTTGTCCATGGATTTCATCATGGATTTGCCTAATTCTGGTAGGAACACTGTATTGTTGGTAGTGGTAGACCATTTCAGCAAGATAGTTCCTAAAAACATTATTTCCGAGAGAGGGCTGCAGTTTATGGCTAGTTTTTGGTGTAGCTTTTGGTCCAAATAAGAAATTAAGCTTTTGTTCTCTTCAGGTTTTCATCCTGAGACTAATGGTCAGATAAAGCAAATGAATAAAGATTTAAATCAACAGTGAAGATATTGTGTTTCTTCTAATCAAGAGGACTGGTTGGATTTTCTTCCTCTGGCTGAGTTTACTCTCAATAACCGCACCTCTACTGCTACTGTGGAGCCCAAGGCTGCTGCAGCGGTTTGGTGTGTTACCTTCAGGGACTCGACGGGGCGGTCTGGTCACAGGTAGGGAACCTTCTCTTTTGATTTTCGTGACGCCACTCTCGGTATTGCGATCAGGGTGACCGCCACTGCAGATTAAGGGGTGCCTGGGGCTGATGGTGGGTGCAGTCAGTTGTAGTGGCCTCCTGAGAGTGAGGCAAGCCCCAGGGCCCTGTGTAAGTGTGTGGAACCATAGGTCGCAGAATGGCTCAAACACAGTCCAAGAAGTCTTTTAACGTGTTTACTCACTGTTTGGTGGTCACTGTGAGATGCCCGGGTGACACTGCGATAACCAGGTGGAACCAGGAATTACAGAAAGCCGTTTTGAGGGTAGCTGTCCACTCGCCCTCCTTGCAGTCCTTTTGCTTGGGAGGATCCCTTACTTGAAGTATGGTAGAATTCCTCCGGGGAAGCTGTTTCCAACCCCACTCCCCTCTCTGGCCCATCTGCCGGCAGCGTGACCTTGGTGGGATGGCCTCTGGCCCTGTCCGCTTATGGGCCTCCTGATTGCTGCTTGGCTCGGACTCTGTGTTGTGGTGGCGAGGGCCTGAAGTACCCCCACCTGAAGGTTGAACAGCTCTGGATGATTAGCTGTCTGCTCTGGGGACCTATCTCCCCTTGCGTGCTGGAATACCAGGGTTCCCCTTACTCAGCCACCTCTCTCTAGGTGTCTTTCAGGCTGACCCACAGGTACCCTTTCTCCCCCGTTTTCAGCTACTGCACTCCACAGGGCCTGGCTAGCATGAGAGCCCCTCTGCTCCCTTCCATACCCCTGAACACTCTGCTCCAGACTCCTTGCTCCTCCTTCCCTTCCTGTCTGCCCTGCTTCCTAGCAACCAGCCTCTGAGCACACCCCTTGATGGGAATTGAAAGTTAACCCCTTCTGGCTACCCAAGGGTCCCTTCTAATGGTGTGGGAGACCTGGTCACTATGTGTTTATATGTGCACACCTCATCCTGGCCCTTGGAGATTACCTGGAAGCACTGCCCCAGCATGGGTGCAATACTCTGTGATGCCTGACCAGGTCAGGGGCGCCACACTACCGGTACCTCTTATTTTTTTTTTTGTTATGGGGACTTTCATCCAATTTTTGGTAATTTTTATGGTCTGCAGTTGCCTGTCCCAGAGGATGAAATATGTTTTTTCTGGTTTGATTAAGGTATGGAGATAAATTGAAAAATGTATTTTGATAACTTGCAATTGGACAAAGAAAACTGCAAACCAAAAACATAGGAGGGCTCGTGTGTTTAAGGTAGGAGATTTTGTGTGGCTATCCTCAAAAAATCTCCATCTAATAGTTCCATCAAGGAACTTTGTTCTTAAATTTGTCAGTCTGTATAAGGTAATTAAAAACAATTGTTCTTATGATGGTCAAGCTCCAACTATTGGTTGCGTGGAGAACTAATGATTCCTTAAATTTATCTCTTCTTAAAAAGCTTGAGGGGATGCTAGGTCTTGAGGCTATTATTGAGGTTGACTTGGACGAAGACAAGGAGTATGACGTGGAACAGGTTTTGGGTTCTAGACATGTCAGACGTCACCTGCATTATCTAATTAAATGGAAGATTTTTTTGGTCCGGAGGATAATTCCTAGGTTGATGCTAAAGATTTGCATGTGGTTTGCCTAGTGAGAGAGTTCTGTCTTTTGACCTGTGTCATTTTTCACTATCACACATAACAATGTATGGAAATCTACGGTTTGTTTTCCCTGCCTGTGGATTAGACGGGTTGTTAGAGACATCTAGTGAGAAATTCATGTAAATAGCATCTTTAGAAATATATTTCGTTAATAAATTGTTGATGTGTTCAATACTTAATTTAGTATATTGGCATATATATATATATATATATATATATGTGCATATATAACAACGGGTAATCAAAATTATAAAAGGGATGTTATTTTTCTTTATGCTGCATTAGTCTCATTTTTAATTACGTGATCAGCAAATTTTACATTAATTTGTCTGATGTGTAATTTCTATCTCATTGTCAATGATTTGTTTCTTTGTTTTAGTTAAAAAAAATCATAATCTTTATGTATTTTGAGGTGGGTATAGGAATCAAATGTATTTAGTGTTTTAGGAAATTTGCTGACTCCAGCGAATTAAAACTATTTGCAAATCACCAAACATGCCTACCGCTATTTTAAACAATGCAGAAGAGAAGGCTCCCATGACTTTGAACATGGACCTGGTGGACGTGCAGCACAAGGCTTGCACCAGTGACTATTTTTATGGTTAATCAGTTTAGTCAGAGATGTCACAGTTTAATAATAGAAATAGGGAGAAAAAACTAAAATCTCTGAATATACAAATAATTTATTTGATAAAACATCAATGAAAAATTATAACCATCTGTTTACCATTACCCATAAATGTGGAGTTCCCTTTAATATTACCAAGGCTATGTTTGCATTAAAGAGCTTGAAAGAAATTGAACACAAACCTTAAAAATATTCAAGTACTATACATGTATTTCAGGACAATTGGAGTACCTGTGATTAAGAGTGAATTTATTCACAGCAAGTCAAATTTTTGTGAAAAATTTGTTGAAATTGGCAAATTGAAATTTGAAAAGACTTGGTCATCTCTACTCAAAGGTTTTATTAGGGATTTTTTTTGTTGTGAACTACTTTAGGCCCCATGTGCACACTGCATTTTTTGCCGCATTTTTGCTACATTTATTGGTGCAGGTTGTTGCCAAAAACTTTTCTTCTCCCAGCAAAGCGTATGAGAATTCTGAAATTCAATGTGCACGTTGCTTTTTTTTTTTTGCCTGCAGTTTGAGGCTGACAAAAAATTTGCAGCATATCAATTTTTTTCCATTTTTGTCCTGCATTTATTAGCCCTTTCAGCTTTCGATTTCACTTAAAAAATGCATGGGACATAAATGAGGCAAAAACACGGAAAAAATGCACCAAAAATGCATGCGTTTTTGGGCCCAAGCTGTGTTTTTCGGCTAAAAGGTGCAGTTTGGTTGTTAACAACTTTTCTGCAGCATGACTATGAAGCCTAAAGGTAATGCAAACAAAAAGCTGTGTTTTTTCTTACTCCAACAAATTAGATAATTAGATTCCATTGATCAATATTTAATTCAGGTTAACTCCTAAAACAAGGTATTTGATTGATTGATTTCATTAGTTTAATATAAAATTGGTTGCTATATAGGATAGTAGGACAACAATTAATATAAATTATTGGACTATTTGTAGTTCTTGAGGCTTTCCTCAACCATATGAAAGTACAAAACTGCAGGACTTCCAATATTCTTAATAATTTAAAATATAATATTTCTTATATTTTTTCCCAAGAAGCTTCACATTTTCTTAAGTCAAGGGGAGTTTCCTATCCATGAATAACTGTTTATTTGGAACTTGTGCTATTAATTATTTTTACAGATAGATCACGGACCCATTATATGTATGAAAAATACAGTGCTCAAATGAGCAGTAGCATGAACCATATGCAGTAGCTGAAATAACCATTTTGGTTAGTTTGAATACAGGTGACAAGAATCATAATACAGAGTGGCAGATAGAAAAAATAATGAAGGAATAATTACACAGCAGGACAAAGTTGGTGGGGAGTCAGAGAAAGGAAAACTAGGGATTCAGGACTCAAGTAGCATGTGAGTCTTTTCTAAGGCTTTTTATGGGGGGAGGGTTTCTATGCAAGCCAAAATTCAACAAAGCATGCATAGGTATGGTTTTCTGGATAATTCCTCTAATCTGAAAAATAATTGGACTAGGAGAAAGTATAACGGGTGCGTGTTAATTGCAGTGAAAGGCGAATAAATGCTTTGTGGAAGAAAGTAGTAGTTCTGATAAGTCATGTCTTGATGGCTTATAATTCATGGAGACCTTTGACAGCAGGAGCTCATTGGGTGATATCAGGTGTGAAAGGAAGCTTCAATCTCAAACAGATCTTTCCATCTCTGCTCTGAACACTTTTAGACCACGTGCACACATTAAGTATTTTGATGAGTTTTTTTACCATCGTATTTGTACGCCAAAATTAAGAATAGGTAAAAAATGCAGAAGTGGTACCACTGTTTCCGTGATACTTTTCCTCCAATTATTCTTAAAATAAAATTGACCAGTCATCATGATCTTCCAGGTCAAAACAATAATGGAGACACCAAAATTGCATTTTTAAAAGTTTGGGTTTGTGTCACCATTTTCCGAGAACCATAAAGTTTTTATTGTGTTTACTTTTCCCATTGAGGCAGCAGAATGAGGGCTTGTCTTTGGAGTGCTAAGCTAATGTTTTAATTGATATCATTGTGTGCTTCATGCAATATTTTGGTTGCTTTTTTGTATTTTTATGGAAGTATGGTGACTGAAATATGTAATTTTGGTATTTTGATTTTTTTTTTCCCCTATAGAGAACTTGAGCTTGCAATTGCTTGATTCTATATACTGAAATACACCAGTTTTGAATTATATATAAATTAAAGTCTACTATATATGTCACAAATCGGGGTACGGGGGCTCCTCGTTTGCCTTCTGGAGTAGTTCCTTCCTGTACCCGAATTCGCTCGGTCCGGTCTTCTGAGCCACGGATGCTGACCAGGACTTTTTGGCATTCTGACACTAAGTGTCAAAAAGAGCATACTGAGAATGTGCGGGAGTCCTATGGGTCTTTTGCCACTATATGAGCATGTCAGTGATGTGGCACGTTCCTATTGGCCACAGTGACATCATCAGTGATGTGGTACGTTCCCATTGGCCACCGTGACATCAACAGTGATGTGGCATGTTCCCATTGGCCGTCGTGACATCATCGGTGATGTGGCACATTCCTATTGGCCGGTGACGTATCAGTGATGTGGCACGTTCTTATTGGCCACCGTGACATCATCAGTGATGTGTAGGACTCTCATTGGCCAAAGGGGCTGGCTACACATGGTTCCTCCATCTTGTGGGCGGTAGAGCGGTGATAACTAGCCCTGACGCCCATATGGAGGTGCGCACTCGTCTTTGTGCATACTGCTGTACACATCTTAGATAGGGTTAGGTGACAAAGTCCCACCGGACTGATTGAGGGTCAGGAGGCAGATTAGGGTGAGGTGTTGCAGTCATATCTTTTGACTGAGTTAGGATCAGTAGCTGGCGAAGCTAGGCTCCAGTGATATAGGGCTTGGGCGGCTGTGGGACCAGTGGCTAACCGGCTGTACCATATAGCAAGCCGATATAGGAGCAGTACCCTGTACACTCACCAAACCAAATGTTGCATATACCCTGAGCCTCTGCTAGCAGGATACGGCTAGTGTTCTGCTTGTCTGCTCCTATACATACCGTGTACGCTACATATATATTACCTTCTGTGAAGGAACAGAAGTGTAATGCGCCATATAGATTCTGTGAGTTAACAGAGTTCTGTTTATTTACTATAATATTATTTCCTTATCTGACTCTCATTTAGTAGAGTATCGTGTGGCTTAGAACACGGTTACTGTATACACAGGTCATCTGTAGTGGGACAGAGGTCTCTTTACATCTGTTGGTACCTCTGTGTGACCTATAACATAGAGTATCTTAGTTACCAGATTACTGTTGGGTTTCAGTAGGGCCTTGTGCCACCAGCTGCAGTTCTGCCATCACTGCACGGTGAACCCTAACCACTGGTAGTAGTATATCTTCATCTATTCCTATACCAGGAGGTCTCCCCGTAACAATATAGTTGAGCCTTTGGCTGGCCTCAGACACCTTAAGCACAATACCAATTGCCATGGTAACTCATCGGTATGCCAAAACCTTGTCATATTGACAAAGACATATAAATAGTTAATAGCTGCTATTAGAAACAGAGGCTGGCTATGTAACTCAGCTCAGATGTCATCTACTGTGCGTTAAGAGAGCTCAGCTGTTGAGTCCCCTCCTCATTTGTGGACCCAAGTGCTAATATACAGTTGTATCAATTTGCACTAAGGCCGCTTTCACACTGCGTTATAACCTACGTTCACTGGTCCTGTTCAAAATTCCATCCGGACCCCCCCCACACACAAAACGCATTTCATACGCATGCGCCAAAGGAGCCATTGACTATAATGGTGAAAACAGAGTCACAGTGTGCTCTGTGCTCTTTCTTGCACCAGTTTCAGGTGTATACACTTTCTGCAGGTGGACACACAGACGTAGTAGACTGCATCTGGCTGTCCACCTGCAGAAAACAAATACGCCCGAAAATGGTGCAAGACAGAGCACACGGTGACTCCATCTGCACCAGTATAGTCAGTGCCCCATTGGCATATGTGTCCAAAACACGTTTTGCAGGGGGGTTTGAAGGAAAGCTCCAACGGGACAAGTGAACGTAGGTTATAATGCAGTGTGAAAGTGGTCTAAGCAATTAAGAGAGGGAACACTTTGTGTAGAAAAAGAAGAGCAATATTCATGTGTGTAATAGCATTGGGTTCAGACTTCAGAATGTGATGTTTATTTAAATAGTGAAAGAATTTTATTACCTTAATCCAGAATTGTGTCAGAATGTTTATCAGATGTATGCCTTTTAGACAATTTTTGCACTTTATCTGGAAAAAGGGGGAGGCTTCATTAAAAAATCAGTGTGGTTTTACTGGAAGGGATTGGGACTTAATGTGCGACACTATGTACTAAAAAATATGTATAAAAGAAATACTTGGTGATGTAAGGTTAGACTAAATAGTTAATAATGCATCAGATTTTTCAAACAGCATGAGCCAGTTTAATAAATTGTGCACATTTTTAGACTGTATAGTGTAGTCTCATAGTCCAAAAATTAGACAGTATTGATAAATATCAGTGTTGAGCGAGTGTTCTCGCCACTGCTAATTA
Organism: Anomaloglossus baeobatrachus; assembly: GCF_048569485.1. Lineage (NCBI taxonomy): Eukaryota > Metazoa > Chordata > Amphibia > Anura > Aromobatidae > Anomaloglossus > Anomaloglossus baeobatrachus. The sequence goes on along the minus strand of NC_134353.1, from coordinate 306,752,601 downwards.
CTCAATTGAGCATCGGGGTGCTTGGGTACTCTCGAGTTAAAAAATGCTTACATTTCCTATTGACTTCCATTATACTTTATACTTCATTTACTCTCGAGAACCCCAAAGTGCATTTGAGTAATGAGCAGTGGCGAGCACACTCACTCATCACTGATAAATATACCCCAGGATTTAGAGACATGTATAAGGCTTGTGCTAAATTTAATAACCCTTCTGGCATATCTCAAAAAAATAATATAAGTATACCTAAAATAGACTTATAGCAAGTAATTGTATTTTTGCAGAGAATGCATACCAAGTTAACTAAGAAAATTAAAAGAGAAGTAAAATATGGATCATCTTATCTGAAGACTATGACAGGAAAATTAAGTTATTCCAATATGAAAATTAATTAAATGTATTTGCCTTTGGGGTTTTTTTTGAGAACATGATCCAAAAACAGCTTAGAAATTAATAAGTATAAAGCCAGAAATCTAAAAATGTTTTATTTCATGATATTGCGCCTAACCCTCTGCAAGCATATATTCAATATTGTAGTTATAAAAAGGAACTAGATACTGACAATTACTAATAATGAAGAAAGAGTTACTTTCCAAGGTTGAAAAATACATGCATGGAACAACAGTTGTGGCTGCCAGATCACAATCTATGATTAAAGGCATAAGAAAGTTTGATCTTTGATATTTAGATGAGTTTTATCAGCTGTAATGACTTATCTATTTTAGTAAAAGGTTAATGATAATTATAATCCTAAGAGTATGTTCACACATTCAGTATTTGCAGCAGAAAAATATGCTGAAAATATTAGTGTTTTGGCAGGAAAAAGGCTGCACAAAATACATACGTTTTTGCTGTGTTTTACTTCATTTTTGAGGTTGTTGTTTATGCATTTTTATGTATTTTTTTCCAGTTTATTGGCATGGGTGAAAAATGCTGCAACAACACTGAAAGATTTTATATGTTGCAATTAGAGTTGAGCGAGTACCTAACTATTCACACACTCATAATGAGTACTGTCTAATACTCGCGTATTCATGCCGAATAGCTTGTGCAATGCAAGTCAATGGGGAAAAGCTCGCAAAATAACGAGTAACCCGAATTCCGCACTATTTGTATGAGTAGCGAATAGTATGGTATTCGGGTTACTCGTTACATTGTGAGTATTCCCCATTGACTTACATTGCACATGCTATTCGGAATGAATACGCGAGTATTATACAGTACTCGTTATGAGTATCGTGAGTACGAATAGTTAGGTACTCGCTCAACTCTAGTTGCAATCACTTGAAATCAGCAAGGAAAAAAATCAGCATGTGATATCAAAAATTTCACTCACTTTACTGGTAGGGCAAAAAAATGCAAAAAATTTGGCAATAGTATATTTTGTGAACATACCCATATAATGTAACAATTCTTGAGCATGTTTTCTTAACCCTTTCCAAGGATGTATCTAATATGTCAATATATCAGTCATTGACAGTGGTATTTAAATGGTTCTTTGTGCATGTGTATCGACCTATCTGTGACTCTGCATCATAGGATATTTTCAATTTCAGCATATACTGCATGTACTGCAAGCAATCAAATGGTCATAGGCTAAAGTTTCCTAGTGGTTCACATAAAATAAAATTAATCATTTTTTTTAGAAAAAAGTATTTAAAAAATATTACTTTTTAAATCACCCTTCTTTTCCCAATTTAAAAATAAAGAAATGAGTAATAAAAAAAAATAGTGTCCCTGAATCAGGAAAGTTCACACAGTGAAAATAATAAATTATTTTTTTTTTCTATCGCAATACCCTTCATTTATGTGTGGGATGCCCTAATAGTATTAACCCTTGGAACATATTCTTTCACCTCTATTCTCATCAGTTGGATATGAGGTCAATATATACTGCTCAAAAAAAATAAAGGGAACACTAAAATACAAAATCCTTGTTTAAGTGTTCCCTTTATTTTGTTTGAGCAGTATATTTTAACCTCTTAACCACCTGGTAATTTTCCATTTTTTGTTTTCATTTTTTCCTCTCTTTCTCCCAAGAGGCATAACTTTTTTATTTTTTAACATCAATATATTAATATGAGGGCTTGCTTTTTGCAGGAAGAGTTGTACTTTTGAATGACACCATTCTGTTACATATTGTATGGGAACATGGGAAAAAAATTCCAAGTGAGGCAAAATAACAAAAAAGTGGAATCCCATGATTATTTTTTTTATTCACCATGTTCAGTATATGGTAAAGCTAACCTGCCAGTATGATTCCCCAGGTCAGTAAGAGTTTTCAAATACCAAACATGTGCGTTTGCTTTTAAAATGGGGACAAAAAAATTCAGAAATTTGTCAATAAACAGAATTGAGCTATTGTTGCCGTTTTCCAAGACCCATATGGGTCTCATTTTTTGTGATCTGGGACAAGGTGATGGCTTATTTTTTGTGTCCTGAACTGAAGTTTTTAATTATCCCACTTTTGGATAGCTGCGACGTTTTGATCGCCTCTTGTTGCATTTTATCGCAATGTTATGGCGATAAAAAAACGTAATTAATGCATTTTAATTTTTTTTCTTGTTATGCCCTTTACCGATTAGATTAATTTATTTTATATTTTGATATATGGGCATTTCTGAACGCGGCGATACCAAATATGTGTATGCTTTATTTTATCTTAATTGTTTTATATTCATTGGGGCAAAAGGTGGTTGATTTGAACTTTTGTGGGGTTTTTATTTTTAAATACTTTTTTACACTTTTTCTTGTTTGAGGGAACTTGAAGCTCATACACTATGATCCCTACTGCTGTTCAGAGGGATGCTTCAGCACCACTCTGAACAGCAGAAATACTGTTCTTCTGTGAATGCTGGAACTTGGCCTGTGTTCACGACAGTGACAGGGCATCTGATGACCACCGGGCTCTCATGAAAATCCCCTAGGCACCTTGTGATCACATTGTGGGTTACTGATGATAGTGAGGAATGACAGGGCACCTGCTGGCGTGCATTAAATCATGCTGTCAGAGATTGACAGCTGTCTTTATCTGGTTGACAGGTACTTGGGATCTCCAATCCACCTTTGCCTTTTATCCGCACATTTCAGCAGGTCAGAAAAGCTGACATGTGTGGGGAAAGATGAAGGTAACATGACTTATAGCGCACCAGTATGTCATAGGTTGTGAGGGGGTTAATGTTAACACTCAAAAAGTTTGGTTTACTTCTTCCCAGCACTTTTTAGCCTCTTTATAGTAAAAATGTATTTTAAGTAGCCTAATAAAATTCAACTGCTGGATACTAAGCACACAAAGAAAAATAGATTAGGAACAATAAGGTGAACTTGAATTACATTTTAGTGCCGTTTAATGTATGTTGTGTAATTTTTTCGCAAAAATTACATAATTATGTAGTTTATAGAATGGCTATGAATGTGTTGTGGATTCCAATTGTCTGGCTGTGTGGTTTGTCTTTTGGAATAAAAATATAGCACTGCATGCTGATCGATATCTCTATTGTATAGATGGAATACACAGCAATATCAATGTTTGACTATTCCTGTCCAAGCTTAAAAGGGTGGTATGTAGAGAGGACCAAACCCAAACAGTAAAGTTGAGTGATGGTCATGAACACAGAGTTTACAAAAAAATCGGCAATGTTCAAGCTCAGAGTTTGAGTGCTTTACGTATGCAAACCACTTGAGCGAGCATCAGTGTGTTTGTGTATGCTCGGGGCTTGGCCCAGTGCAAGCCGCTTGCAGTGTTTGAGTGGCTCACACTGGTAGAAAAATCAGTGTTATGGATGTAGGGTGCACAAAAATAAAAAATGAAAAATCCAGAACTTCCCCCTGAAAGTGCTCTGTTTATAGCTTGCTGTATGTGGGTGTAGAGCCGAACTGCCCAATTACTGACGTCCAATGATATTCATGTCAAATTCAGGTCTGAACAGAACTTTATCTAAAGTCTGGCTGAACCTGCGGAACCCAAACCTCCACGTGTCCGCTCATCTCTAGTGGAGTGTACATCTCATTTTTTAAAGATGCAAATGTAGATTTCATTACCTTTCATCTCTTCACTCAACATACAGTATTCTGACATGATCATCATGAGATTACTAGCTTTAAATAACAAAACACGATTTTGTGACATTCTGTCATGAGATGTCTGTTATATGTGGCCACAAACTTGTTGCACTTTGCTTGCTTGCCTCACAAGAGTTTTGCCAGCATGTTTGAATATTGTATTAACTTTTTTTTTAGATAAATTGTATTTCTTAAAAGGGTTTGATTAAACCCCTTTTCCCATTTGCATTTAAAAAAAAAAAAAGTCAAGAGCTAAGTCTGTGCTACTGCTCCTAGTGATCATTATTGTCGGCAGTGCTGACATCATCTCGAGTGGCTGTGCCCAAGTTGACTGTATGATCTTACTCAGAGCTACTAAAATCAGGTATTGGCTGCAGCGATGCCAATAACAGACACCAGGAGCAGTGGCGGAGGCTTAACCTTTACCCTTTCGACAGTGATTAAAGCACAGTTTGATTTTTTAAAACAAACTGTAGCTGAGAAAGAGGAATTTTGTGCAACCAGAAAACTCTTTAACCAAATTAAAGAAACCTTAATTTAAGATTTAAGAGGGTTAATACATTTGTAATATTGCTAATATTTGATTAATAACTTTATGATATTACAGAAGTTTATATAATTAAAAACTGTTGTAGAAACTCTAATCTTAAACCTAGTTCAGAGCTTAAAAATGTAGGTATAAATGCGGTTACCTTCAATAACCCACTTAGGTGAGCTTCACATCAGCTGTATTCTGCCACAATGCCAGATTCGGCACAAATGTGTTTCACTTCAATGCATTTCCTATGGACTCGCGGCAAGTTCCGGTCACATGCGGTTGCGTGCGTCATACAAAACCGCATGTGACCGGAACTTGCTGCGACTCCATAGGAAATGCATTGAAGTCAAATGCATTTGTGCCAGATCCGGCATTGCGGCAGAATACAGCTGATGTGAAGCCTGCCTTTACAGAGGTCCTGGAAACTAAAGGTCCAGTCACACTAAGCAACTTACCAGCGATCCCAACAACGATAGGGATCGCTGGTAAGTTGCTAGGAGGTTGCTGGTGAGATGTCACACTGCGACGCTCCAGCGATCCCACCAGCAACCTGACCTGGCAGGGATCGCTGGAGCGTGGCTACACGAGTTGCTGGTGAGCTCACCAGCAACCAGCCCCCAGCGCCGCGTGGAAGATGCTGCGCTTGGTAACTAAGGTAAATATCGGGTAACCAACCCGATATTTACCTTGGTTACCAGCGCACGGAGCTACACATGCAGAGAACAGGGAGCAGCGCACACTGAGCGCTGGCTCCCTGCTCTCCTAGTTACAGCACACATCGGGTTAATTACCCGATGTGTGCTGCAGCTAAATGTGCACAGAGCAGGGAGCAGCGCACAATGCTTAGCGCTGGCTCCTTGCTCTCCTAGCTACAGCACACATCGGGTTAATTAACCCTATGTGTCCTGCAGCTACATGTGCACAGAGCAGGAGCCGGCAGCACAGGCAGTGAGAGCGGCGGAGGCTGGTAACAAAGGTAAATATCGGGTAACCAAGGACAGGGCTTCTTGGTTACCCGATGTTTACTGTGGTTACCAGCCTCCGCAGAAGCCGGCTCCTGCTGCCTGCACATTTAGTTGTTGCTGTCTCGCTGTCACACACAGCGATCTGTGCTTCACAGCAGGACAGCAACAACTAAAAAATGGCCCAGGACATTCAGCAACAACCAACGACCTCACAGCAGGGGCCAGGTTGTTGCTGGATGTCACACACAGCGACATCGCTAGCAACGTCACAAAAGTTGTTCGTTAGCAGCGATGTTGCTAGCGATGTTGCTTAGTGTGACGGGGCCTTAAGGTAAGATTTTTCTGATATCTGACAAACATTGTACGTACAAAGTCAATGTTGTGCTAGATAAGCAGGTTTGGCAATTTTTTATTCAGTTTCAGGTGCTTGTCTTGAAAAGAGGGATATGGTTTAGCTTTTCAATATGCGTTAGGAATGAACTGACTCAATAGTGGAAATAACCTTCAAGAATGTTTATTGCACGTACTTAATCTAATATATCAGTTAATAATTGTTAAAATTGTTAACCTTCGATCACAGTTTGGTTTTCTATAGAACATTTTCTTTAACCTTAGAATCCTTTGCCTACAAACTGTGAAAGAAAAATAACTAGCTACATACAATGTGCAGTTGAAAATACATTAAGTTAAATATCTGCCTTTTATGAGACTAAGTTTGGTATCTTTTCTTTAGACACTATAGATCACTTGAATGTTAGCAAGGATGTGTACTGTAAAGAAATTATAAATGTCTGTAAACTAAAAAGAGTGACAGACATGGCACTCGATGATGAGTACATTCCATTGAACAGATCCCTGTTTATTAGCATTAAAGCCTACTTGTCAAGTCAGTTTTAAAACAAAAAAATAAAATAAAATATCAGTGTAGCTACTAGGCATGCATTAATTGCCTGGAACTTGAAATAGAAAAAGACATACTATTTTTACTCAACCTACCAAATTTCACATTACAAAATGCAGACTTCCCAACAAGATGACTGCGGTTCAGAACATTCAAAGAACTCCATCAACATTTAACATTAGCTCTTAAGGATATTCTGAATATTTGCTTTAGCTAGCCAGTGCAGGCACTGTACAAAACAGAAAAGACTATTGTGTTTATGTAATTTGGCCAAATACATGCAGAATTTCTTCAAATAGAAATATCTAGCTGAACATATAAATAGGGGGTGCCATAATTTCAAATAAATTTAGTAGTTGAATATTTGCTGCCCATACCTTATGTATACTATATATATATATATATATATATATATATATATATATATATATATATATATATATACAGTATATATATATATATATATATATATATATATATATATATATATAGATATATATATATATACACACTCGCAGGCAGTATATACATTTAAATGATGCCTGACCGAATATTCAACTAATTAACATATTATTTAAAATTGTGACACCCTTTTTTTGCTGGGGACCTAATTTATTTATAATGCTTTTCTTTAATTTAAGAATAGTACTGATTTTCCAGGACCTAAAAGGTCAAATGCAAGATTTTTAAAACTGGGAATCCAAATACCAAGGGAATCTGTTGAAATCCTTCATCTGGTGCCTCTATTACATATTCTGTTTCCCTCTGTAAGATGGCAAAGGCAGAAGTAATGTTCAATCTCTTTTACATTATTATACAAGGGGCTGCTGATAAGTCTTCGGCTTTGGAGATTTTTTTGTTTCTATGGTAATGAATGTTACATCACATGAAAGCCTTCTGTATCTAATATATTTTGTGTTTGTTGCTTATGGCAACAGTGTTCTACGCACACGGGAAAACAAATTGGCAGAGTCTAATGCGATATTCACAGCAACTGAGAGCAGAGGCGTGATAAAATTCTTGTTTCTGCAAGGAAAGTCCTTGAAGGATATTCATGGTGATATGTCACAGACATAGGGGGATCAATGCCCTTCATATTCCACAATTAAGAACTGGTTTGCCAAATTTAAAACGGGCCACTTCAGCACCAATGATGAGGAACATCCTGAACGACCAAGAGTGGTTGTTTTCCGGAGATCTTCGATGCTGTGCACAACCTCATATGGGAAAATCGATGAATTTCAGCTAAAGCAATAGCAGACATCATGGGGATTTTCCCTGAACATGTTTGTGTCATTGTCCATGAACATTTGGACATGAGGAAGATATCTGCAAGTGGGTCCCCAAATCTTTGACAACAGATCAGATAAGCATGCAAGTGAAAAGTTCCCAGTTCATTTGTCAGCATTTCTGGACTGATAAGAACTTCCTGGATCAACTGGTCACTATGGATGAGACCTGGATTTATTTGTATGGTTCTCCTCATCCAAAGAAGTTCAGGGTGTTAAAATCAGCCACTAAGGTGATGGTGTCTGTGTTCTGGGAAAGGAAGGCGTGCTGCTAGTGGACTACCTTCAAAAGTGTTACACCATCAATGCAAGGTATTATTTTGAACCTTTTGACCAATCGAAGGCAGCTATGAAGGCCAAAAGGTGCAGCAAGCTGTCCAAAGGAATCTTGTTCCTTCAAGACAACGCCTCCGCTCACACTACATAAGAAACCACTGCAAAACTGGCAGAGCTGGGCTTCCAGCTTGTTGACTACACACCTTATTCACCAAATCTAGCTCCCTCCGACTATCATCTGTTTCCAAACCTGAATAAACACCTCAAGGTTACCAAATTTCACACCATTTCTGATGCCACAGCTGCTACAGATGCCTGGTTTGAGGCACAACCAAAATCCTTCTTTTTGCTAGGCTTACAGAACTTGGAATACCGATGTAAGACGTGCGTTGACATCAGTGGAGACTATGTGGAATAAATGTAAAGTTTCATCATCCTATCTCGTTTCTTTCTGGGTAAAGCCAAAGACTTATCAGTAACCCCTTGTACACATGGACAAAATTGTTGATACCTTTATGATAAAGTAAACAAAAAAAATGGCGACTGAAACACTTGAAAATTATTTTACAATTTAATTTGCTGAAAATTAATCAAAATAAAACATTGCTACTGAATTTCTCTGCAGCCTTTCAACAAGCTGTATTAGGGTGACAAACCTAAAAAGGAACCAAAAGTACAGTCAAAGTCTGTGTTTGTTGTTCAGCACTGAACACAATGTGTTTGGTACGGACACCGAGCTTTACAGCTTAAGTTCACTTATCCCTAGTCTAGATGCTTGTCTCAGCGCAGGCATGGCAGGCGAAAATAAACAAGGAGGACATGTGAGGAGACAGCACATGGAGAGGAGACAGAACTCAGGGGGAGACAGTGCATGGGGGAGACAGTGCACAGGTTGGAGACAGCGCAAGGATAAACAGCGCAGATGGATGGGGGGCAAGATTGAGATACCAGAAGCTATTCAAGGACACAATAGTGACCGCACCACCCCTGAAATGAGCATTTCTTTTTAAGTTGTTCCAGCCTATCTGATAACCATTTATTTTCTCCATCTCTTGACTTTGTCATCAATTTTCCTCCTGTGGACACATCTAGAAATATAAGCTACAATCCCATAAACCTTAATCATCTGAAAATATGTGTAACTGTAATAAGAGGAACATTAGGCTGTTTGGAGATGGTCTTATAGCCTATACGTTTAACATGTTTGTGAATAATTTTCTTTCTAATCTCCTGGGACCACTCTCTCCTTGTTTTTTTTTTTTTGTTATGTTCAGTGTGGTAGCAAACATGATATCAAACAACACAGTGACTACTTTTCATCCTTTAAATAAGCAAACCGGTTGATTTCAGGTTTGAAAACACCTGTGATGCTAATAACAGGTCAAACCTTAGTTTAAAATGCTCATATGCTCAAAATTATTCTCAATCTCTTCTAGGGGTACCATCTAGGCTATTTTCATTTGTTTCTTTCCTTTATATTTTTCTGTTGAACCCATTTTAAAAGCAATGTCTTTTCTGCACTAGTTGGTTTTCAGTAAATTTCAGTTGAGAATTACTTTTTTCAGTTTCAAGTTATTTCACTGACTATTGGGAGTTTTTCTTACTTTAACAACAATTTAGTCCATGTGTGTATGTAAAAAAAATGAAAATAAGGCCAGTGGGCACCACAAAAATAATCACAAATGACTGTACAAATTGGGGTGCTAACATTACAGTCCAGACTCCAGACACAAAAATAATGCAAAAAAGGAGAAAAAGCTTCCTGGTAACAGAAAGTGCACATCCAAACCATATTATATAAAACCATGATCGTTATTAACAAATACATCAGCCTGACAAAAACAACAGAAATATTTCATTAAAAAAATCTTAAAAATATGTTTTACCGGAAAGCAATCATTTCCAAATATTTTGGGATGGGAAATAATAATCCTACAGAAATGTCACCAAAATAATATATGGACACTGGGCAATCATATCTGCACAATAGTATCTGGCAGGCACACTATACAAAGGGGACAATAGATAGTTAAGAAAAGTGTAAATATGTATAACTCATCCTAACACTAGATATCAAGTGCATAATTTAAAAAGCCATCCACAAACAGTTGCCATCATTGCACTGACTACCATAAAAATAAAAGAGTTATTCTAACTGATCTTCAGTGATCACACCTCGTATTAGCAGCAGGGATAAACCCTTTTCTTCTTGCACATTTTCGCCAAAAGGGTGATTTTAGCTTTTACATTTTTTTTTTAATTTATTTATTTAACATTTTTGAAAACATATGGAATACTTTTTACAGTTTTAACTTTATCTACCAATGTCCTTTTTTGGGAAGCCTAATCTTTTGCTTCTAGTAACTAAGATTTTATAATTAGCTCCAATTTTTTGTGTTGTGTTTGTAAAAGGAATGTTTTCAAAACAGGAAATCATGTAATTGTCATTTTTAATTGAATATTCTTCCACCCAGAGAGCTTTCAAAACACCTATTTTTGAAGTTTTCTCAAAATTTTCAAAAATTTGGCAAATTATATTTCTGACTCATTAGGACCCAAATCATTAAAAATCTGTCATTTAATAAAAAAAAAAAAAAAAAGAAGAAAATTGCTAATTTGGCAAGTAATGGGTTAAAGGGTTAGTCCCTTTAGGGGACATAAACCTACAATAGTCTAATCACTTGTACTTTAAACTTTAAACAGCAATACCAGAGCATGGCTGTATGTATAAGAAATCAGTCTCCTATGAATGCCAGCCACGGGCTGGTTTTCACAGGAATGTTGCAATGAAAAACATAGGAGTCTTCAGCAGACCCCTGCCTGTCATTAGAATACAAGTAAGCTGAGCAGCAGTACTCAATGTCAAGATGCAGCTTCAAAAGCAAAAAAGGATCTTAAGATGTATACAAAGAGAGATTAGATCCCATGATCCCAACGTATTGTTACCCCTCTATATTCACTTGTAAGGCCACATCTGGAATTTGGAATCCAGTTTAGGGCTCCACATTTTAAAAAGGATATTCAGAAGTTAGAGTCAGTTCAAAGGCGGGCAACTAGATTATTACAAGGAATGGAAGGCCTCCCATATGATGAGAATTTGAAAGAGTTGGATTTGCTTAGCTTAGAAAAAATATGTCTCAGAGGAGATCACATATATATTTTTAAATACATGCGTGTTCAATACAAAGGACTGGCTCATGACTTTCTTCTTCCAAAGACAATACTATGAACAAGGGGGTGCTCACTACGCATAGAAGAAAGGCAATTCCAGCAATAAAATAGGAAAGGGTTCTTTACAGTTACAGTAGTCAGATTGTGGAATGCCCTACCAAAAGAGTTAAGGCCCAGTCACACTAAACAACTTACCAGCGATCCCAACAACGATGCAACCTGATAGATATCGCTGGTAAGTTGCTAGGAGGTCGCTGGTGAGATGTCACACTAAGCGATGCTCCAGCAATCCCACCAGCAACCTGACCTGGCAGGGATCGCTGGAGTGTTGCTACACGTGGAAGCATGCTGCGCTTGGTAACTAAGGTAATTATCAGGTAACCAACCCAATATTTACATTGGTTACCAGCGCACACCGCTTAGCGCTGGCTCCCTGCACACCTAGCCACAGTACACATCAGGTTAATTACCCGATATGTACTCTGCTACGTGTGCAGGCAGCAGGGAGCCGGCTTCTGTGGATGCTGGTAACCACGGTAAACATTGGGCAACCAAGAAGCCCTTCCCTTGGTTACCCGATATTTACCTTTGTTACCAGCGTCCGCCGCTCTCACACTGCCAGTGCCGGCTCCCTGTTCCCTGCACTCCTAGCCACAGTTCACATCGGGTTAATTACCCGATGTGTACTCCAGCTACGTGTGCAGAGAGCAGGAAGTCGGCACTGGCAGTGTGAGAGCGGCGGACGCTGGTAACGAAGGTAAATATCGGGTAACCAAGGTAAGGGCTTCTTAGTTACCTGATATTTACCGTGGTTACCAGCGTCCGCAGAAGCCGGCTCCCTGCTCACTGCACATTTAGTTGTTGCTCTCTCGCTGTCACACACAGCAATGTGTGCTTCACAGCGGGAGAGCAACAACTAAAAAATGGTCCAGGACATTCAGCAACAACCAACGACCTCACAGAAGGGGCCAGGTTGTTGCTGGATGTCACACACAGCAACATAGCTAGCAAGTTGTGCCTCAGCAGCGATGTTGCAGCGATGTTGCTTAGTGTGACGGTACCTTTAGTAATGACAGACACTATGACAACTTTTAAAAATGGGCTGGATGATTTCCTCAGTACATACAACATTGTTGGTTATAAATGATTTAGTAACCAAATGAATAATTGGTGGAGGAAGGTTGAACTAGATGAACCTAGGTCTTTTTTCAAACTATAAAACTATGTAACATTGGCATCCAGTGATCGCATTGCAGGCGCGTCGATGAGGGGTCAGAACAATGTGCTCCCTGCCAACATGCATTAAATACACTCTTAGGGATCAACAGTTGCTTGTAGCAAGTTAACAGCCATGGGTGTAATGATGCCCTACCTGCAGCTGTTAGAGGCTGTTGGAGGCTAAATAATTCAGCCTTCATCTGCAGGGAAAGATGTGTGCTTAGCTTGCGAGCTTGCATCAAAGTCATAGAGACAACTTATGACTTGCACCATGATCAACCAGGAAAGCTATAAGGCACTATGCCATTTGAGATCCCACAATTTACTTCTCTTTGATAAAAAGAGTGATGATGAAATTTTAAATGTACTTTTATGTAAATAAACCCCAAAAAAATCATATAACAAAACATTGAACAAGAGAAATAAACATCAAACGACAAACAGCATTTCTTAAGTTACTAAACTTTTTTATATTCACTGTCTTATTTTATGTGGAATTTTGTAAAATGCCATTCACTAGCAGAGTTTCCATTTAGAGTCATTTATTATAAAATGCATTTCATGATAACAATAGAGTGTTCTTATTTTGTTGTTTTCTCTAGAAATAGATAGAAGCTGCACAAGTTTTATTTTCTGTGAAATTTATTGTAACAGGTTTGGCCACCAAGTCCTTTACGTTTAAGATCATTGCAGTGTACATGCTGTGCACCATATGCTTTAAGTAGAATAAACATCATACACGCGGCGCTCTTAAAACACCAAATGTGATTTCTTTTGTAGCATGGTTGGCATTAATTCAATTTCAAGAAAACCTATCATGTATTATCTTACTTTAACTATCATAACTATCATTTTAATGGTATGTAGAGAATACTTTCTAAAAGCTAACTTCAATATGTTACTAAAATCACTGAGCAACTAATAAAAACTAATGGATAAAGTATGGTGTTAGCCCATCATTGCTCATCTATGAAAATTTCAAGTAAATATATATGTATTATTATCTTTGATAGATCATCTTGAAACATGTTTTTATCTGCATAAACTAACAAACTAACACTTAAATATATAAAAAAAATAATGTAAAACATGCATATAGCTGTTCATTGTAACAGGAAATACAACAAGTAAGAAACAGAATTCATCTTTCTTCTACAGTTGTGCTCAAACGTTTACATACCCAGGCAGATTATTTTTGCTTTCTTGGCCTTTTTCAGAGAATATGAATGATAAAACAAAAACTTTTTTTCCACTCATGGTTAGTGGTTGGGTGAAGCCATTTATTGTCAAACTACTGTGTTTTCTCTTTTTAAATCATAATGACAACCAAAAACATCCAAATAACCCTGATCAAAACTACACATACCCTGGTGATTTGTGCTTGATAACATGCACAGCAGTAGACACAAATGGATTGAATGGCTAATAAAGGTAACATCCTCACCTGTGACCTGTTTTCTTGTAATCAGTGTGTGTATAAAAGCTGAGTGAGTTTCTGGGATCTAGACAGACTCTTGCATCATTCATCCAGCCACTGACATTTCTGGATTGTGAGTCATGGGTAAAGCAAAAGAATGGTCAACAGATCTATGGGAAAAAGATAGCTGAACTGTATCAAAGAGGAAAGGGATATAAAAAATATCCAAAGATTTGCTAATGCCAGTCAGCAGTGTTCAACTGTGATTAATGAATGAAAAATCAGGGGCTCTGTAAAAACCAAACCAGGATCAGGTAGATCAACACAGTTTCGGTCACAACCGCCAGGAAAATTGTTCGGAATGCTTAAGAAAAACCCACAAATAAAATCAGCTGAAATAGAGAACTTAATGAAAACTAGCGGTGTGGCTGTTTCTAGATGCAAAAGAAGGAGACACTTGAAGAAAAATTGACTGCATGGTTGAGTCGCCAGAAGAAAGCCGTTATTGCACAAATGTCAAAAAGTACACTACAGTTCAACAGTTTGGGGTCACCCATACAATTTTGTCTTTTCCATGAGAAATCATACTTTTATTTATCAAATGAGTTGCATAATGAATAGAAAATAAAGTCCAGACATTGACTTGGTTAGAAATAATGATTTTTACTTGAAATAATAATGTTCTCTTTCAAACTTTGCTTTCATCAAAGAATGCTCTTTTTGCAGCAATTACAGCTTTGCAGACCTTTGGAATTTTAGCTGTTAATTTGCTGAGGTAATCTGGAAATATTTTACCCCCATGCTTCCAGAAGTCACTACCACAAGTTGAATTGGCTTGATGGACACTTTTTGTGTACCATACGGTCAAGCTGCTCCCACAAAAGCTCAATAGGGTTGAGATCTAGTCACTGGGCTGGCCACTCCATTACAGATAGAATACCAGATTCCTGCTTCTTCCTAAATAGTTCATGCCTAATTTGAAGGTGTGCTTTGGGTCATTGTCCTGTTGTAGAATGAAATTGGCTCCAATCAAGCCCTGTCCACAGGGTATGGCATAGCGTTGCAAAATGGACTAATAGCCTTCTTTATTCAAAATCCCTTTTACATTGTACAAATCTCCCACTTTACCAGCACCAAAGCAACCCCAGACCATCCCATTACCTCCATCATGCTTGACAGATGGCATCAGGCACTCTTCTAGCATCTTTTCAGTAGTTTTGTGTCTCACAAATGTTCTACACCTCAAACTTTGATTTGTTTGTCTATAACACTTTTTCCCAATCTTCCTCTGTCCAATGTCTGTTTTTTTGCCAATATTAATCTTTTCCTTTTATTAGCCAGTCTCAGATATGGCTTTTTCTTTGCCACTCTGCCCTGTAGGTCAGCATCCCAGAGTCGCTTCTTTACTGTAAAAGTTGACACTGGCATTTTGCGGGTACTGTGTAAAGAAGCTGCAAGGTGAGGACCTGTGAGGTGTCGATTTCCCAAACTAGAGACTCTAATGTACTTATCTTGTTGCTCAGTTGTGCAGCGGGGCCTCCCACTTTTTCTACTCTGGTTAGAGCTTGTTTGTGCTCTCCTCTGAAGGGAGTAGTACACACCGTTGTGGGGAATCTTTAGTTTCTTGGCAATTTTTTGCATGGAATATCCTTCATTTCTAAGAACAAGAATAAACTGTCGAGTTTCAAATGAAAGTTCTCTTTTTCTGGTCATTTTGAGAGTTTAATGGAACCAACAAATGTAATGCTCCAGATTTTCAACTAGCTCAAATAAAAGTCAGTTTTATAGCTTCTATAATCAGCAAAACTGTTTTAAGCTGTGCTAACATACTTGTACAAGGGTTTTCAAGGGATTTCTAAACATAAATTAGCCTTCTAACACAGTTAGCAAACACAATGTACCATTAGAACACTGGAGTGGTGGTTGTTGGAAATGGGCCTCTATACACCTACATGTAGATATTGCATTAAAAACCAGACGTTTGAAGCTAGAATAGTCATTTACCACATTAACAATGTATAGAGTGTATTTTTGTTTAATTTAATGTTAGCTTCATTGAAAAAAATTGTGCTTTCCTTTCAAAAATAAGGAAATATCTAAGTGACCCTAAACTTTTGAACTGTAGTGTATCTCACCTACAATACGCCAAACAGCACAGAGAGAAGCCTCCAAACTTCTGGAATTAGGTAATTTGGAGTGATTAGACCAAAATCAAACTTTTTAGCCACAACAATTAACGTTACATTTGTAGAGGTGTCAACAAGGCCTATGATGAAAGGAACACTGTAAAGCATGGAGGTGGATCACTGATGATGTGATGATGTGTGAGCTACAAAGGCACAGGAAACATGGTCAAAGTTGAAGGAAAGATGAATGCAGCACATTTTCAGCAAATACTGGAGGCAAATTTGCACTCCTCAGCTCAGAATCTGCACCTGGGACGTATTTAGACAATCCAACACGACAATGATCCAAAATATAAGGCCAAGTCAACCTGTCATTGGCTACAGCAGAACAAAGTGAAGGTTCTGAAGTGGCAATCTCAGTCTCCTGACCTCAATATCATTGAGGCACTCTGGGGAGAATTCAAGCACGCAGTTCATGCAAGAAAGACCAGGAATTTACAGGAACTAGATGTTTTTGGCCAAAAAGAATGGGCAGCTTTACCATTTGAGAAAATACAGAACCTCATCCACAACTACCATAAAAGACTTCAAGCTGTCATTGATGTTAGAGGCGGCAATACACGGTATTAAGAACTGGGATATGTGAACTTTTGATCATGGACATTTGGATGTTTTTGGTTGTCATTATGATTTAAAAAGAGAAAACACAGTAGTTTGACAATAAATGGCTTCACCCAACCACTAACCATGAGTGGGAAAAAAAAATGTGTTATCAGTCATATTCTCTGAACAAAGGCAAAGAAAGCAAAAATCTACCGGAGTATGTAAACGTTTGAGCACAAATGTATATGGTAAATCAAGTGTTACTGTCTTTTTACATGAACACAGATGTTAACTAGAGATGAGCAGATTTGCCAAGATTCAAATTCGGAAAACCATGTGGATTTTTATGGAGAAATTTAATAAAAATGTGTTCATTTAGTGTTCCATTGCTTTGTGAAACTTACAATTCGAATTAATTAATTTTATATTTTTATATATCAGTCTGTTATAGATGTGGGGAAACCAAATATGGATTTTTTTTTCATTTTTCATTAGTCCTCTTAGAGTAGTTGAAACTTTGGCTACTCAGAAATCATAAGTGACAACATGGACAAATGGATAGAAATGAACTGTTTGAACATGTTTTTGTTTATTTGCATAGTGCCAAAAGATTCAGCAGCACTGCTCAATGATTCCTGTCAATCATCCCTCACATTGATCCCTTTCACCAATGACACTAAAAATCAAATTTCAAAAAGATCTATCAGTATGTCTATATGTAAGGAGTTACAGTGTCCTGTGGAAAATCATGTAAATTCAAAGTGAACATTTAAGGTCCATACCAAATAATATCCTTGGTTGGAATTAATCTCAGAATCCTTTCCTTTCCACGGCAACAGTTCCAATCATTGATCAATTTGTTCTTTGATTTTTTTACATAAAAATATATTTCACCATTCAAAAGAGTGGATAGTAAACAGAAATCTAACAAATGCTGCTTTTAAATAGAAAATCTTCAAATGGGTAAAATTGAGAATTGTATGTTAATCATCAATTGGCTGTTGTGTTCAATTTGACCATTTCTATCAAGAATGTATAATAAAGTGTAATACACATATCAAAGTATGAGGTTCCCATAAATATCTTATACATTATCCTAAACAAATATGTGAAATGGATGAATAGCTCTTGAACCCCATATTCTTTTTATTGGTACTATAATATGTATTGGTATAGGATAGTGTAATTTCTCAATTTTACCAGAATTTCCTCTTCTAACACTGTACAATAGTAAAACAGCCAGTATAATTATGGATCAAGCGTAAAATTTCTTACTGTAATTTTATACACAGGTTAGAAGGTGCGGCAGTGTGCTGGACTATATATAACTTGCATTTATGCCAAGAAAAAAATATTAGATAATATTTTGAAGACTTTTGCAAAGTTGTATTTTAGTTTTAGTAACATAGATGTTATTATTAGAGATGGGTGAATAGTAACTATTCATGTTTGGATAATGGTTACCGAATATTGAGTACTTTTTCAGTATTCGTCACTACAAGAAAAATGCTGGGGTTCCCCATTGATTTGCATTAGGTTCATTATTTGTGATGAATACCAGGATACCGTATTTTTCGGACTATAACATGCACTTCCCCCCCCCCCCCAAATATTGGAGGAAAGTGGGACGTGCATCTTATAGTCTGAATGTATGGCATGGCTGTGGGGAATGAGGGTGTTGCGATGGAGCAGGTCATCGGCGGCATGTGCAGGCTGTGGCAGCGCCAACCGTGACCACGTGGGCCCGCTCATTTCATATGCATGCATCCATATATAGCAGGATGGGGGTATATAGCAGGAAGGGGGCATTTAGAAGGATGGGGGTATATAGCAGTATCGGGGTTTATAGCAGGATGGGGGTATTTATCAGGATGAGGGTATATAGCAGGATGGGGGTATATAGCAAGATGGGGGTATTTATCAGGATGGGGGTATATAGCAGGATGGGGGTATTTATCAGGATGTGGGTACATACAAGGATGAGGGACATATATACAAGGATGGGGATCATATACAAGGCAGGAGGATCATTACCAGGATGGTAATGTTAGTTAGAGAATTTGGGGATATTAACCCATAACAGTGTCAGCAGCAGATCCTCACCCCATAACAGTGTGTTATGACCACATTTTTTGCTTAAAATTTTATTTTCCTATTTTCCTTCTCTAAAACCAGGGTGCATCTTATGGTCTGGTGCTTCTTATAGACCGAAAAATACGGTAGTATTTTGGGATTCGTTATGAATAATCTGAACATGAATGATTACTATTTGGCCATCACCAATTACTATTGACATGCCTAAACTGATTACAATCCAGTTAAACAATTTTCGAAGTCTAGGGATCACAGAGATTTTTTTCGTAGTGCTAATGATTGACTTTACCTATCAAATGACAGTTGGATTCTACAAAATTGTACATTCATGGTATTATTTTGGCTCAGTGTTAGCTCCACAGTTAAAAACAATCAGTAGTTCTACAAAACATTACCTGTGTATCACTAGCTTTGTGAAGCACAAGCCTAAATTAGAACTAGTTAGAAGCTAGGTATTGCTGTGAGGTGGCTGGAGAAGGAATGTGATACTAAATTGGGCCAATTATAAATATATTTTAAAAAGGGTATTCCAGCTTTATCAATGGACAGCACAGCGCTGGGACAGCAGTGGCACTGTGCATGTGAAAGATAGAAGTCTTTTCTAATTATTAAGGCTCCCTATGCTTGTATGTTATAAACAACAAATGGCTGTGCATCATGATGATATACTGTCATTTGGT
Source organism: Anomaloglossus baeobatrachus (assembly GCF_048569485.1). Taxonomy (NCBI): domain Eukaryota; kingdom Metazoa; phylum Chordata; class Amphibia; order Anura; family Aromobatidae; genus Anomaloglossus; species Anomaloglossus baeobatrachus. The sequence continues at coordinate 306,733,261 of NC_134353.1, read as the reverse complement.
ACAGTAGAAAACCAGTATTTTGTTTCTTTTTATTACCAAATTACTATATCATATTTCCTGAATTTCTTTTTGCAGCATAAAATGCATTCTCCAAATCAATTTTCTGCTTTATTTTCACGAGGTATGACATATAAGTCACTAGTCAACCATGGCAAGCTTTGTCATATAGTCTTTGCAAAGCTGAAATAATAATTTACATAATTTAGCAAAATATCAGCTAATCAAAGACACATGAGAAGGAAAGGTATACAGCAATTGGTGCCGTTGGGTTGCTGTGCATTGATTGGTATCCTCATTTCAAAGCGTGGAAAGCCAATTTGTTTTTCTTGTTATACTGGTGTAGTATAAGGTGTTAATTCTAGATCTATGTATCCCTGTAAATAATGAGTCATTTTATATATTTAGTAACGACAGCTGGGTGGAATGATTACTTTTTATGATGCATTGAAAAATAGATTCAAACTTTTATTTATTTTTTTAATTTTTTCTTAGATTTCTTAGAGTGCAAAATAGTATTCCAAGCCATACAACACAATTACTTGTGAGTTATAAGTGATTAAACTGTCTAAATAACCGTGAGTTGTGTAAGATAACCCTGATTCTAAGTAAATTGAGAGATCTCATCGACAATGTATAGACCATCTTGTATGGTTTATTAGTGCGCTGTACTTTAACTCAAGGAAATACGTAAATGAAAGTGTAATGTATCACTAATTAATTTTTACGTATAGAGATAGCATTCGTAAGATAGTGTTTACTTGCCTCCTTAATCAAGACCATATAAATTAATTATTGAGCGTGACCCTATTGATATTACTCAAATCTTTTCAATGATTGGCAGTAATAGTTATCATATATCCTGTAAAGTGGGCATCTTAAATAGGATGTTTTCACAAGGTTGTCCTGGGTTAGAAAAACTTGGCTACTGTCTTCATTAAACTGCAGCATTCCTGTCTACATGATATTTGTGGTATTGCAGCTTTACTCTATTGAATTGGAGATCAAAGACACACACAAAATCACTTCACATGGTGCTGGTTTCAGAGAAAAGTATATATATTCTTAACCTGTTCAATAACAGACCATTTTCCACCATTCATGATCAGGCATATTTCTTTTTTATCATGCTAGTCATTTCAAGAGATTTTATTTATTCTTCTCATTTGAATATTTTTTTGTCACTTCAATATTTTCTTTCTGATATCTTTATATATATATATATATATATATATATATATATATATATATATATATATATATATAGCGCTAACATATTCCGCAGTGTGTTACATACATCCGGAACACTGTCCTCATTAGGGCTCACAATCTAAATTCCCTATATGTATGTCTTTGAAGTGTGGGCGGAAACCAGAGAACCTGGAGTAAATCCATGCAAACACAGGGAGAACATACAAACTCCTTGTAGATGGTGTCCTTGGCGGGATTTCAAACCAGGACCCCAGTGCTGCAAGACTTCAGTGCTAACCACTGAGTCACTGTGCCACCCTGATATCAATGTAACATGTACAGAAATGCAAAGGGAGCTGTAAAAGAAGTTAATATTTACTTATTTATTATATTTCACTTATATAGAGCCATTAATTACCTGCTTTATAGAATGTGATCATCACTGTCTCCAATGAGGATCACAATCTAAATTCCCTATCAGTATGTCTTTGGAGTGTGGGAAAAAAACGAAGAGCCGATAGGAAACCAATACAAACATGGGGAGAACATACAAACTCCTTGCAAATGATTTCCTTGGTGTGATTTAATACGTTAGGTCACCTCCTGTTAGCGTTTATGTACATCATTCACAATTTGCATACAACTCTGCAGTTCTCACAACACTGCTGCAAACACTGTAAATATACATACAGCTCTACTGCAAAAACATACAACTCAGTTGCATAAAGTATTATGCACAAGATTTAGAGAGATGTAGAAAAATGCAATAAAGTATAAATATTTTAAAAAATTGATTTAATAGTTTATTTTTATCAATCAAATTACAAATACAACACTTTTGTCCAAGGCTGTATTTTACTTTATCAGAAGATGATTGTGTGCCAAAGGGCTGACAGCAGAACAATAATGAGTGTCTTCAGGCAACAGTGAGGGAAAAGGAGACCAAGCACAATATGGTCTTATTCGGTAGAGAAATTGCTCTAGGTAAGAGGTATAAAAATTGCTCACCTTTTCAGGTTGTTTAACCCACAACGGACAAATCAAAGTATCAAAGTATAACAGTTTCTGCAGTACCTTCAGGATGGGAGATACCACCATGCATAACAAGTGGTAGGAGGATAGGAGTAGTAGTTTGCACTGTCAATGTTAGACCCAAGAAATCCAGATGACATAAAATGTGATTGGACCAGGCAATTTATTCTCAACTCACTTTGAAGTTGAACCAACTTCTTCATCAGGAGTATCACAATGGGAAATACATAAATAAATGAAGGTAGCTAAAAGCAATAGAAAGGAGTTGAAACCGCCCCTGGATTAAAAAAAAAAAAAAACAACAAAAAAACATCTAAATAAAAATATGGTCAATGACAATGAAGTATAGGAGCTGGATTGACCTCCATAGTCCCCAGTCTCGATCCAATTGAACACTTGTGGGTACAGTAAAAAGTGAGTTGAACCACTCCAATGCACCAACATTTTGAACATGTAGAAAATACATGGGATAAGATTTTGGTTGAGACTTGCTTGCATTTGATATCAAACATGGCCATAAGGATTCAGAAAACCAAAGATATAAATAATATGGACATATACCCTAATTGTAACTAAATAAAAGTATAAAGCATATAAATAAATATAGGGTACTTAGTAAACACTTTTTTTTTATAAAAAAAAGCATAAACCCATCCCACCGCGACAAGATGTACCCAGTCGAGACAGTATCTACATTCTCTAATATTAAAACCTTACCATGGGTCAAAAATAGGCCTCAATGGGAAAAGGGCTGAGAGTGCCAGGGTCCCAACTGGACACACAGCCATGGGAAGCATAGAATTAAATGTCCAGCTCACTGAGAAGGGGGCCGCACCATATTTGCACTAAATTCAGGAGACCACATAAAAAAAGTGAGCCGAAGTATGAGATGGCATACATGCAGCTGGCAAGCTCATGTTCACACTGGCCATAAGACAGAAAGAACAAAGAAAACCAAATATATAAATAATATGGACATATACCCTAACTGTAACTAAATAAAAGCATAATGCATATACTGTAAATAAACATAGGGTACTTAGTAAACACTGTTTTTTGCTAAAAAAAAAGCATTAAGCCATCCCACCGCGACAAGGTGTACCCAGTCGGGACAGTACCTACACTCTCTAATATTAAAACCTTACAATGGGTCAGAAATAGGCCTCAATGTGAATAAGGACTGAGAGTGACTGGGTCACTATATATTATAAATATTAACAAGATAATACTTAAATTTAGATTTTTAGTAGAAAACAGTAACACTGCAGTGACATAACAAGTGTCTGCATAACAAATAGCTGAAAGTCAAATTTATGTATGAGATAGCCAAGATGATTCTCTGTAAAATGAATGTAGTCTCACAGTTGAAGCTGTAGTGGATGCTGAGATATGGAGCCTGAAATTCAAAAGTTCAAAACATTGTTGCCCTTTTGCTCATTAGTGTATATATAAAATAACGTGATCAGAAACAAGTCTCTTATATTTAGAACTATGCAGCAAATATATATTTATGATTTATGATTTGTCAAGTAGTAGAAGATGATATATTAAGGTGAATTACAAGTCTAATTCAAACCCTTGATTTCCCTGCTGTGATGAGTTTGGCCTGCTAGGACCCAGCAGCTCCTGCTCCCTCTTGGCACTCGACAGTTACATTGTATTTGGGACTAGAGAAAGAAGAACTGTAAATGCTTCCTAAACAGTATACAAAGTGGTTATTCAGCCCCATGTATACAGTGATTGATAAAGTAGGAAAGACATCTCTGACCTCCAGATCTCTCAACGTTTCCAGTTTCCCTGTGCTCCTGCTTCCTCTCTAGTGATTATAACCTCATTGCCAAGCAAAACACAAAATAGGGAAGAGTCCAATGTTTTGTAACTATCGACTGAGTAATCTTGCAAATTTTACACTGGCCAATAGGTAGAGGTGAGCGAACCCGTGGAATTTCAGTTTGGCAGGTTTTGCCGGACCTTAGATACATTTTAATATGGGTCCTGGACTTGAAATGAATCCCAATAGAAGTTATTTACTAGGCAGTTTCGAGTCTCCACTCACCTGCAGTTAGCCATAAATAGATTCCTCCTTGGAGTGAGTGAGCGGGGTTTTTTCATTTTTTTTTGTTTGGTAAACACTACATCCGGTCAGGTTGTTGTTACCCCCAATACAAGCCATTCAAACATTGCAAGCGGTTTATACAGGACTGTGCACTGAGCGCACCCAAGCACAGCAATGCTCGCACAAGTGGTTTGCATACATATAGCAACCAAACTGATGCTTTTTTGTAAAGTCTGTGTTTGGTACAAACACCAAACATTGAACCTTGGTTTCACTCAGTTTTATCAATAGCGCGATTTAGACTCATAATGTCTGTCCTTTCAGGAACAGTTTTCAATTTTTATGCAGAGGCTCCTTATTGACAGAGCAGGATTATAATTACAGGTAACATTTCTGTACTCAGGTGATAGCACAGGGTCTGCTAATCACAATAGGGGTTATACATTTAACCCTGCTTCCCCTCTATTCTTACTCTATGTACATATGGATTTTCTGAACCAATAGGAATTTAGAGTCTAAAACTCAGTGGACAATCTGAAAACTGCATAATTACTTTTTTATATATTTTAATAAATACTGTGAAGTGTAAAAAGAACCCTTTAGCTCTCCTCCCATCAAAAAAATACATGTAACACAAATATCTGCATTAAACAATAGGTGACATATTCCCTTTACGTCATTTTGGCATAAAAATGAGTGATTATATTTAAGTAGAATTGAATTGTACAAGAGTATTTAAAAAATCTATTCCTAAAATCTGGATTTTTTTTGCTGAAATTTGCTTCCTTGCAGATTCAGAAAAATTTGGTTACAATTTTGCTAAACTTCAAACGGCCATCTTAAAGATAAAATATTAAGATCCTTAAGCGGGCTTTACACACATCGACATCGCTAGCGATGACGCTGGTGAAAGCACTCGCGCACGTCGGTTGTGCGTCACGGGCAAATTGCTGCCCGTGGCGCACAACATCGCTTACACCCGTCACACATACTTACCTGCCTAGCGATGTTGCTGTGGCCGGCGAACCGCCTCCTTTCTAAGGGGGCGGTTCGTTCGGCGTCACAGCGGCGTCACTAAGCAGCCGCCCAATAGAAGCGGAGGGGCGGAGATGAGCAGGCTGAACATCCCGCCCACCTCCTTCTTTCCTCATTGCGGGTGGCCGCAGGTACAGTGATGTTACTCGTTCCTGCGGTGTCACACGTAGCGATGTGTACTGCCGCAGGAATGACGAACAACCTGCATCCTGCAACAGCAATGATAATCGGGATAGGAACGACTGGTCAACGATCAACGATTAGGTAAGTAATTTTGATTGTTAAAGGTCGTTCCTGTGTTTCACAGGCAATGACGTCGCTAACGAGGCCAGATGTGCGTCACAAATTACGTGACCCCAGCGACATCTCGTTAGCGATGTCATTATATGTAAAGCCCGCTTTATACTCATCTATCTGGCCCCCTACTTTTTTGCACCATTGTCTATTCAATTCTCAAGTTTCTTCACACTAGGCCTGAGCTTCCAACTTTTTTGAAACTTTTAACGTTTTCATGTATACGCCATACGTCATGTTGTCAGAATCTTCCGCGTGCTTTAGAAGAAATGTCATAAGTATTTTTTATTGCTTCTAAATCTTACATTTATTATGTTATAGAGTCTTGTAGACCCCAGAGCATAATAAGGGTCAATTTATTTTGTCGAGAATAACTGTGTTGCAAATCGAATTTCCAAGAAAATTTGAGCAATTTGGTGAATTTTTAATTTGCTCACGTCTGCCCATTTTTAGGTGAACAGCCCTCAATCAGTTAAAGATTTGGCAGAAGTTAGTGAGTCTAACAGAAGATTAGATTGTGAGCAAAATGTATGCTAACATTTTGAGCCACTGATATATTGTACCTCCAGCAAAATAGTGACATCAAGGATTCCAATAAATATCAGATGATATCTTGCTTCCTTGCTTACTAAATATGATGGCATCATAAATTGAAATACTTGGAATATAGGAGTCAAATTTCAATTATTTATGTTGCCTTTAACTCCTTGAACTTCAGAAGTAGCTGAAGGGTAGATCAGTTTACAACCCTCTCAATATCCTTTAAAGGTTAGTTAGGTTTTTTTTTACAAGTCATGTTTTTGTATAAATCATACAGTATATAGTTTAATACCATGGTTCAGTTTCAGCAAATTTATTGTATAATAAAAGGTGTTTACAGTTTTCGAACATGCTTTCTGTATTTATTCTCAACTTCCAAGAACTCTGACAGCTTTAAAGTTTGTATAGAATTTTTCATTTTGATAAAAAAAACTATCATCCTGTGATGATCACTTAGGTAAACTTATTACACTAAGTTTATCAGAAATCTTTTCTATTTTGATCATCACATAAAGTGACATGAAAGAGATCTTGAAAATAGTGAAAATTTCATGTAAACAGTATATAGATAACTTCAAACTTATTAATAAAAAAATACAGTGAGCATTTTTTTCTAAAAAAAATCAATGCAATATAAAAAGCTGTATTTTCTTAAACAAATTTAATAGATATGAGTGAATTAATTTGCAGAAGCCTAGTTCAGCTGACAAAACAGTATTCCATGGAAAAGGACAGAAGAAATGCTGACTACCTGCAACCATATCCCACTCACCTTTTGATTAGCCAACCTGACGCAACATCATGGTTGCAGAGGGATGCACACCCAAGGTCATGCCAGGCCAGTTAATCAAAAGAGGAATCAGGGAAATCTGCATCTATGAGATAGTATGAATAATTTCTTGGGTAGTGGCAATAACATACTGACTTGAAGGCTGTACCAAGATCTAATGATTTAGATTTATTTTCAAAACTCTACTTGCTCCAAGTTTTTACCAAACTAAGTAATGATTACCTATTCACATAAGCGTTTCTTATAATAGGGCCAATATTGTGTCCTCTGGACTGTAGCTTAGCTAAAGGGGTACAAACGCAGCGGTTCTTCACCCTGGTGCTTGATGGAACCCAAATTCCCTCCAACTTATGAGAAAATATATGGCATTATGAGTGATTCATTACAATTGTAGATTGTAGATTTTTCATAGTGGTTCTATGAACAACAACATTTGGGACATGTGCAGTTATTGGAATAGTTATTTTTAGCTGGAGTTGCTCATTAAGGTACCTTTCTCTCTATACTGCTTATAATAGGTGAACTAAAAAATAAATTATTTTCTCCAATGTAAAATTAGTTTTTAACAATTATTTTTGCCTATATAATCAGTAGAGTTAATGTTTTTTCCTATAAACTGTAAATATATATTCCCATATGAAAAAAAAATCAATTACACTGTACTCTTACAAAGGTTTCTTTTCTTTTACTATAAAAATATAAGCAAAATAAAAAAATGTCTCTAAATAATTTCTATTTTACATCATGTTGAAGAAAGTAATCAAATCTCTGTCTGGTGCTGACTCCATGCTTAGGTAGGAGGATGCATAAAGTGAACTTGACATATTGAAAATGATGTCTAATATAGAGTTTTATGGGAAAACATATAGTACACTGTGTAATTTATTCACTTAGGTCTTTACTGTTTCTATGTTTCAGAGCCTATTGTTAAGTCCTGTTAAGTGATTAACTTTGCATATAGAAATAATGAGAAAACTAAGGCAGAATAAAGCGCAATAGGGTCTTAACTGGCTACAATAGGGGTAGAGAAGAGATGTGATTATTTTCTCCTCACCTGGGATAGTTGTGTGTGACACAACTACTAATGCATGTGTGGCATGGTTTTGTCCTGAGGACTTTTCTGACTTGAAACACATAGACAAATCATTTTCTACTAAATCCATTTGGAGTCCTTCTTTTTTTAGAGAGGTGGTGCAGAGGAACCTGTTTACCCTGATCTTCTCATATAGAAATAATGGATTAGGTCTGCCTCCAGGACTCTTTAGCATAGAAAAAAAGGTTTTAAAAATCAATAAAATACAAGTTATACTGAACCTTTTGCTTATTTAGTTACTCGTGCAATATGTCATACCGCCCACAGATAATTCTGCATGTACAAGGTGACAGGTTTTCCTTTACGTTGTAATGATAAAATAATACTTTTATGTTATATTAACTTTGAACTCTAAACATTACAATATTTTACATACATTTTTGACCTAGTAGAATATACAAAATAATGTTTATGTAAATGTACCATACATTTTGCAAAACTTTGGAGTTTCTGTATGAAAATCCATTGCAATTGAATGAGTCTATGTGCTGAATACAGATGGGGACTCCATCCTAAGACAAATTTTGAAGTCGCAGGATTTGTCTATAATAAAATATGAAGTACAGACAAATTTAACAGATAAATTAGACTGAAATGGCAAAGCATGGAGCCATATTTTGGCAATTATCCACATCACTGAAGTTTTGATTGTCCTCCGTCATATTAATAAATAAATATATTTTATATTTGATGGGAAAATGAGGAAGAAAATTCTTCAACCACAACAATGAGTAGACTAAAACATTACATTTATTATAGTATATATAAATCAAAAGAGATGATTAAAAATATATACAGAAACAATGAGACAGATACAGAATTTTAGTTTCTCCTGCTAGATAGTGAATGTCTTGTTGCTTGGTCTCAGACAATCTTGTGGGTGCTGAGGTCATGGGCTGGTGTAGTTACATGTTGTCTGCAGTTGTGACTCCCGTACCATAAAATTCTCTCAATAACCTTTGGAGAGAGTTTATGGTAGAGAAATTAATATTTAATTAATGGGTAACAGCTCTGGTGGACATTCCTGCAGTCAGCATGCCAACTGCACGCTCCCTCAAAACTTAAGACATCTGTAACATTGTGCTGAGTGATAAAACTTCACATTTTAGAGTAGCCTTTATTGTGGCCAGGCTAAAGCTGGATTCACACACAACGAAAGCGACAATGACGTTGCTGTTACGTCACCATTTCCTGTGACGTAACAGCGACCTTACATGATCGCTAGTTAGCTGTCAAACATGTAATTTTAAGCAGCAATGGAGCAGCGATCATAGCGACCTCGACGGTCATTGGGACGTGTCACACGGGTCGCTGTGCTACGACTCAGACCTTGATGGAGGCGTGGTGTTTACCCCTAGACATGTTTTGCGTTGCCTCTTTTCACACCCCTCTGTTCCGATTGGTGATCACTACAGCAGCGCCTGATTGGGTGACCGTGCCAAACAAAGGAAGACACAAAAAAGAACGACACACTAGTGACACCAGACAGAGACTCTACTACATGGAACAAAGAATGGAACTTAAAGAATGAAATCACTGTAACGCCTTCAGCAAGTTACCCAATCGGAACGCTGTTATGACCACCAATCGGAGTCGTGGGGGCGTTGTAAAATACACTGCAAAAACACACTTTGTGCTGCCTTCAGTCCTACGTCACTGCTTTCAAAGTCGTTGCGACCATCGCTGCTGCGGTGTCAAACACAAGGGTGCATGTGGCGCAGCGTGATAGCAGCGATCAAAAAATGACCTGGAATATTCAAAAGCGAGCAGCGATCTCGCAGCATGGGTCTGATCATTGTTATGTGTCACACACAGCGACGTTGCTGTTGAGGTCGTTGCTACGTCACAGAAAATGGCAACTTAGCAGCGATGTCGTTGTTGTTGTCGCTGTGTGTGACCTTTTATATACATATATATATATATATATATATATATATATATATATATATATATATATACAGTATATATATCTTTGATTTCAGCTCATGACAAATGGGAGCAAAAAAATGCTGCATTCATATTTTTCTTCAGTTTATTTCATGATCATATCTTATGTATTCCTGTGTGTCTTTGACTGTGTTTTGTTTATTACTAATTTGCAGTCGGAGATATTAGATGTTTATACTCTTTGTTGCATTAACAGAAAATAGCCATAAAATGACAGAAAGGTCATGTTATTTTAACAATATCAACATTGAAATTGAAGAGATAGTCTATGTCAACATTAAGCAAACACATAATGTAAGAATGTTTGGTCATCACTCTTATCTCATTCAATAGTTCCTTGGAGCCTTGGATAGGAAAATCCAACCTATTTTATCAAATTGGAAATCGTTCAGTGGAATGAAAGATTTTTGAACTACAAATGGAAAACATATTTGATTTAGTGGGATATTGAGGCAGAACCACATGGGATAATTTGTCCTTCCATATCACTGTATCAAAAAGATCTTTCATAGGAGGAAGCTTTATCTGATACAGTTTATTATCTCTAAATGTGTTGACTATTCACATTCAAGATGTACTAAAATGCTCAATGCTGATTAAGCTTATTAAAACTATCATAGGAATTGGGCTTGTTCACTCGTGAATATTTGAATGCAATTATTTTCTTTGAGGTAAAGCAATAAAAGCATTTACCAGGGTTTATCTGTAATGAATTTGTTATAAAGTACAGTATTCTCTCACTTTGTAATATAGTGTAGTTAGTAAGAACTGGAAGTAAGGAAATAATGAAGACTGCAATTTTGCTTGATTTGCATGATGAGAATCTTAAAAACTATAGATTCGGTTGAATTATAATTTTTATATCAAATTAGATGTGTATTTTATTTGCCTAGAATCAGTACGCTCATTTCTAGTGTATACTGCTTCTCTTTAGATATTTATGTTTCTATATTAAAAGAATACTGACAAATTCTATGTAGCCTGATGCTAAGGTTGTATTGCTTTCTATATCCTTCTAAGGTACAACATGGAAGGGATTATAACTGGAGTACCAGACTAATAATAAAATTTTACCAAGCAGTACAAGGAACCAGCCAAACAGTGGCCAGCGACTAACATCTGTAACATCTGCGTTCATGTGACTTGTGGCACATGATAATGATGTCATGTGCCATGGCGAGCATACGGATGACACTCGCCGGCCACTGCGTGCTGGTTACATAGGCGCCTGGGAGTGGAGGGCGGTGAGAAGACTTTTTTTGTTTTTTTATGCATTTGAGACAGAATGTGGACTCTATATACCAGGAAGGGGCCCAGAAAAAGGACATACATATAACCATGGGGACCATAGATACCAGGATGGGGACCATATATACTAGGATTGACCCAATATGAGGATATGTATATACTGGGATGAGTCCAAGATGAAGACATATAAACCAGGATGAGCCACATATGTACGAAAATGGGCTCAAGATGTGGTTACTGTGTTCAATGAGGTCACATGGGGGTAAACTTATCTGTGGTCAGAAGTGGAGTACAGTTTGAGCTTCCAGCTGTGAATGCAGATAAACTGAGTGACATCACTGCTCACAGCTGCAGATCAGTCAGTCTCTACCTGTAGCCACAGTGTGCAGTCATGTTATGTGTCCGCGTACTGTGACTTCAGTATATATCAGAGTTGGGATCATTGTTGACCTCGTGTGGATTACTTTCCAAAATGGGTGTTTGGGGTTAATTATTCGGAGAATGAGGGTGAATATTTTGTATTTTATTTTAAATGAACGATTTTTTCGGTGTTTGTGTTTATTTCTTTTCACTTATATTATTAGTAATGGGGGGGTCTCATAGGCACCTCCCATTACTAATCTTGGGCTTATTGTCAGCTGTGAGCTGTCATTAACCTTTTATATTACTCCAATTGCCACCACACCAGTCGAATTGGGATGAGCCGAATAAAGTGTATATAGATATAGCAATGTTGAATTTAAAACTGCAGAAAATGCAGGATGCAAGTCATATAATGGGCAGAAATATAGTAAATGGCTCAAGATGTTTTTAACTTTTTTTGAACCTGGTCATGGCATATGAAAAATTAAACTCCTTCATAAAATTCACAGAAACAGAAGGATGGACAAATCTGTTTTGAAATTCTTTCTAAAAAACTATGGGCAGTAAAGTGACATGAACAGTTACTAATCACCTGTCATAATTTACAATTGATAGTTGGAGAAGCATCATCAATCAGCACAGTTTCATTGTTAAGGAAACCAAGTGATGACAGAAACTGCTTCCATTGGGTTGTAAAGTGTAAGGCTGTCTTTACACGCTGTGACATCGCTAGCAACTGCGCAATAGCGCGATAGCACCCACCCCCGTCGCATGGCCGATAAGTGGTGACCGCTGCCGTAGCGAACATTATCGCTACGGCAGCGTCACATGCACGTACCTTCCCTGCAACGTCGCTGTGACCGGCGAACCAATTCCTTTCTAAAGGGACGGTTCGTTCAGCATCATAGCGATGTCACAGCAGCGTCACTGAACCGCAGCCTAATAGAAAAGGAGGGGAGGAGATGAGCGGCCGGAACATGCCGCCCACCTGCTTCATTCCTCCTTTTCCAGTGGACGGAGGTAAGGGGATGTTTGTCGTTCCAGCGGTGTCACACATAGCGATGTGTGCTGCTGTAGGAACGACAAACAACATCATACCTGCAGCAGCACTGATATTATGGAAATGAATGACGTGTCAACGAGCAATGTTTTTGCGCTCGTTGATCGTCGCTCATTTGTTTTACAGGCTGCGATGTCGCTACCGGCGTGACCCCAACGGTATATCGGCAGCAATGTCGCAGCATGTAAAGCACCCCTTAGTGTGACTCATCCATGGAAAGAGTGAAAGAACTGTGGCGGCATGTCATCAAAGCTTTTACACCAGAATACTGGTGTAAAACACTTAAAAAAGTCACAACATTTTTACAGAATGCAAAGGTACAGAAAGCTTTTGCAAATTATATCATTTTCAAATTGTTTGGTGCTATTATGGAGCTGGGGTAGGACATGGCAGGTATATACGTCCATAAAATTAATCAAAAGTGCTATCATTTTTTATGCAAGAAATCCTACTATGAAGCAATGTTGACAAGATGCAATGAAGCCACATGCCATTGACAAGATGTTCCAAATTCATTAAATTGCGGCTCTTAATGAATATTGAGCATTGTATTCTAGCAAGCCCTTCATTAAAACTTGTGCACAAATTGCCAGTCTTAAGCTATGTACACCCAGTGCATTTTTGCTATTTTTGGAGAGGCAGCAAAACCTGAATTCTTGGAGATAAAAAAAGCTGCTTTTTTGCTGTTTTTGTTGCCTTTTTTTTCCTTGTTTTCCACTGCACATTTGGTATGTCATTTGTCTACAGTGCATGTCTAAATAAAGTTATTTTTAAAAAATGCAGCAAAAGATGCTGCTGTGTTTTTCACTCTTTTTTTTTAAATAGTGAAATAAGAAGCAAAAACACAGAAAGAATTGACATGCTGCTTCTATCAAAAACTCAGCAGTTTCCCATTTCAGTCAAGAAAAAAAAGCAGGTGTTCAGTGCTGTACCACGAACACAGACTTTTGATTATACGTTCTATTCCTGTTTGAGTTTGTCACCCGAATAAAACTTATTGAAAAGCTGAAGGCCAGCCAATCAGCACGCTTTTAGACAGTGCGTACATCTAGAGCCATTGCAGCCATGCCAAATATTGGCATGGCTCTGATTGGCCAGGGAAATCACTTTAAAAAAAAATGATGTGGGCTACAAATCAAGGTTAAATGGTAGTAACGGCAGGATAGTTATACATAGCAGCATGTATCCTGGTGTTTCTGCAGTCAGACTCTCTTTTGAGCCCACTAATTAATGTTCATCAATTATAACTACTTTCCCCGCCCACCCTCTGTGTCAGTGTCTGTGATTGGTTGCAGACTGCTGTACACAACCCCCCCACCCTGTGTCCATGTTTGTGTTTGGTTGCAGTCAATTTGCTATATTGTAGTATAAAAATACATAAATAATTAAAAAATGATGTCGGCTACTGCCATATTTTAATAGGCAGTGCAGGTAAAACATCTGCAGGCTGCAGCCCCCATCTGTGAGCTTTACTGTGAGTGGATATCAAAATAGAGGGGGAAAAATATATAAGATCCCCTCCATTTTTGATATCCAGCCACAGTAAAGAGGTGGAGGCTGGTATTATCAGGATTGGAGGAGACATGGATATTTCCCCCCCATCCTAAAGATACCAGCCCGCAGCAGCCCAGAATTAGCACATCACATTAGATGTGCCAAGTCTGGCGCTTTACTGGCTCATCCCGATTTCCTTAGTGCAGTGGTAATTGGGGTAATATAAGGGGTTAATGACAGCTGTGGTTTGTTAACAGAGTTGCCATCAAACTTTAGATTAGTAGTGGGAGGCATCTATGAAACCCCCCATTACTAATCTTGTAAGTGAAAAGAAAACACAAACACTGAAAAAATTCTATATTTGAAATAAAATACAGACATTTTTCACCTCTTTATTAACTCCCAAAACACCTTTGCAAATCCGATGTAATTCATACGAAGTCCCACAACAATCCTCAGTGCTGCTACATCTGGAACCTGTGAGGATCGAAAATGTCCGTTCTTTGCAGACTCCGGGAAACATGAACAGGGCCACTTGGCTGTGAGCAGGTGAGGTCACTCAGTTCACCGGAGGTCACATCCAGGCTCACTTGCTGCTCTCAGTGAAAGTGCTGCTGGACTGTCGGATTACAGGTCATGGCCGTGACCTGCAATGTGACAGTCTGGCAGCAGCAGATTCAACTTTCACTGAGGATAGCGGGGGAGCCTAGGTGTGACCTCTGATGAACTGAATAACATCACCTGCTCACACCCAGGTTCCCCCACTCCCATCAGTGAAAGTTGAAGCCGCTGCTGGACTGTCCGATTGCAGACTGCAACCAATCATAGACACTAGCACAGAGGGTGGGTGAGGAAAGAAGTGAATACTGATAAACCCTAATTAGCAGGCCTGGAAGAGAGTCTGAGTGCAGCGTGATTCTCTGGAAAACATCATAAAACTTAGTATGTACAGTATAACTATCTTTCTCTTACTACAATTTACCTTTCATTTGTAGTCCCCTAGCACTTACTATGCTCATTTTACAGACCCAAACGTCTCATTCCCGTTGACTTGTATGGGGTTTGTTTGGGGTCAAGTTGGCTTGACAAACCCATTTTTTTTTTCTCATTGTGGTTTGGTGAACCCTGATATCCACAGGGTTACTCATAACTATCATTTACTAGGCTGTGTTTTGCTATCTAGATACAATCAGTATTTTATCAGCATGAGATTATACCTAGCTGTTTTTGAATAACTGATTAGCAGCTTTCTGTCACTATACAATGTGCTGTGGGCAGGGTTAAACAAGGTTCAACATCTCCACTCTGCTAAATTTGCAACAAAGAAAACTGTGATTCTATAATAACTGCTGCAATTAGTAAATTAAATTATGCTTCACTGAAATCAAAGTCTCTGTCTCTACCCTATGCTGTTATCAGATTACAACGTGTAGAATTTGCTGGGATTTAGATGGACCACAATTGCCTTTCTACCTCCTAGGTTTTATGACCCCACAACACATGTTCTATCTCTTTGATGTAGGCATTTTGATGACTTTTGGTGCTATCAAGAGTTCATAGATCACATTGTGAGTTCAGGAATTTATATTATACATACTGTCTGTTTACTTTTCTACACATAGCAAAAACCTGCTGGCATTAATTTTAATGAATTTACCCCTCTGAGTCCCTGTAACACTGTCTCAGCTTGCAGCTACTCACATATTTCATTTTACACCCTACCATTGTACCCTATAAAATCTCAGTGGCAAACCTTTTGCAGGTATGTTATCTCTGGACTTTGTCTTGAATTTACAATATGCTAATAGTTTAATATGCCATTCGATAAATATAAAAGCTCCATTTGATCAATCTATAAATTTCTCTTTACCTTTTCTTGTTTTTAACTTATTTACTTATCAGTTTTGCCCCAGTTCTTTCATACTTTTTTTGGCAATTTTACAGGATATTGTTTCATGAGATGTCTAGCTAGAGCAAAGCAGCACTACGTAAATCTAGGTTTAAAGGGAAAAGTACACTTCCAAGACTTGAGATTTGTTTCTTGGCCAGAGGCTGCTTGTTATAGCCTTCTCTTCTATGTTAGTCCCTGTGTGCATTGTGTGTGGTTGGATTTACAGGTTTTGTCCTCAAACTGTCGTACAGTATCCGTTTTAATGGTACTTATATAGTGCCTCAGTCTCTTACGAGTGTGTATGTGGGATCTCTAGAGTTTGTCAAGTCTAGGCAAGGCACAATTGAATTTGTTATTTAAGTCATTGGGTTTTTGTATTGCTATGTATCTCTGAGTTAAAAAAAATCTGGAATGTTTTCCTTTAGTCCTAAATAAAAAGCACAGTGGCACATAAACCTAGTGTATAATTTGTTATGCCTTATTTGGTGTTTGCTGTTGCAATAAATACATTTTGAGCATTGATTTTGAGCATGTACTCGTGAGAGTGTCCGTGATTGACGTTATTCATTCGATTGTCTGCACATATGTTAACATCCTTTTGTGCCACACTTTACATGCTGACTCACTTTGTTCTATTCATTGAATTATTGAATTAGTTTTAAGTGTTCTGTTTCAAGAATTGATGAACTCTGAGAAACCTTCAATACTTGTTGGTGTTTGTGAAATAGAATCTATGAAATTACTTGTATCAGTATATTGTGTCAAAATACAATAGTGTAGTGAGAGGTTGAGCTGTAGTGAGAGGCTGAGTAACTGATGCACAGAAATATTCTGAAATTAAGGTCATGAGGTTCATTTTTCTTTTTGAAAAAGTTGACAGCTATTTTATGAATTCTATGAACTAATGTTTTTATTATTTTTCTGTACTTAAAATATGCAAAAATCTTTCATTGCATTCCATTCTTAAAATCCTTTACATATCTTCTGAATAAAGCCAGAAAAAAAATGTGCCCATGTTAGATTTTTAACATTTTCTAAACATTTCAATATTAAAGTTCGAAAACATTCTTGTAGCACTTCACTAAATATGATATCTGTTAAATAAAATCTTTATGCAGCCTTCAAAGTCGATACAGATATATTGGGAACATAATTTTGTGTACTCTTGCTATTATATAAGTACTAGAAATAGGCCCGATGCTATCACATTGGGAGTGCGGTGAAATGACCATCTGTCTATGCTTAGTGTTGCTGACAGGAGCAGTGGACATGTGTCACACTATTTGTGCTTTCCAACATATCTGTTGCATGTCATCCCTCTGCATTTGTATTGTATGTGTGGCGTCATTTGACCTCTTTCACCCCTGTGCACTGTCTCTTCCTTGTTGTGTGCTGTAAATTGGTATCTGGTCATGGCCTGCTCTGGATTATCCACTGATATTTTTCGGGGACTAATTAAATGTGTTAAAGGCTGTGTGTAATTTTTATTGTAAATAAACATAATGTGTGTATCTTTTTTCTTTCTCTCTCTCTTGTCAGTGCCTCCATGTCTCGTCACTTGCCACAACATTGCTCAAGCATGGCGATGTCAGGCAAGGGCGGACATACCCGGCTATGCCTCCTTACTACTCCGTGACATCGTAAACACCAACACCTCATTATACCTGGATGTGGTATGGGTAGCACAAAGTTAGACTGGAAACAGAATTGTGCTTACTCAGCCCACAATTTGGGTTTCGCCTGCACTGTTGTTCCTGGTTACCATGGTTATGATGTGAGCGCGAACTGCTGCTGCGCAACTGATAATGCCGCAGTGCATTGTGGGATATGGTTACATCCACAACTGGCAATTATGTATGTAGATGACAGGTTCATCTTATGCTCGTGTTAGTACAGCTGTTCTCACAGACTGCACTGCTCTCCTGTCCATAAAATGGTTGTTGTGGAAGAGCAAGTGACCAGATTAGTCAATCAACCTTATCCAATTAAAAAATAGCTTCCTGATGTGAGGCATTTTCATTTGAATGAGGCTAATGGACTGATCTGGACCAGTAACTATTTTATGGAAAGGAGAGCTGTGCAGACTGTGAGAATTGCTGAACTAACACATGTCATATAAAAAAGTAAATACACTGATGAGCAAAAAGGTAACAATATTTTGAATTCTTGACTTACAGGATCCATATCTCACCTTCCACTACATCTTTGTACATGAGGCTACATTCAATTTATAGACAATCAACTTTGCTCTTTCATACATGAATTTGGCTTGCAATTATTTAGCAAATGATTAGTTATGCAGATTCTTGTCATGCCACTGTATTGTTGCTGTTTTCCTACTGGTGGTGCAAACGTTGTTTTCTTCCCATGCACTACAAATTATAACCTGTTCTCACATTGCCTAATAGCTCAGTGTGTTAATATTTTGATTCCCAAATAAAAAGTCACTGGTTCAAATCGAGGAACAGCCATGAAGAAGATTTCCCAAGAAAAAAGAAACAGCATTATTCAGCTCATTGATATTGGTCTCTCGGCTAAGAAATTTCCAAACTGCATCATGGGAGTGTAATGACTAGAGATGAGCGAACCGGTCGTGGTTCGGCTCTAGTTCGGTTCGCTGAACAGAGGTCTCGTTCGAGTTCGGTTCGGCGAACCACTCGAACCGCATAGGAAACAATGGGAGGCAATCACAAACACATAAAAACACATTATAAATGTACACATACAGTTAATAAACATTGCCATAACACTTACCTGTCCCCGCGATCCCTCCTGCACTCTGTCTCCTGCCGCTATTCCATCCGATGATCGCTGCGTCCTCCCGGTAACCAGCACTGCCAGCAGTGATGCAGGACCTATCGTGACGTCAAAATAGCCATGTGACCAGTCACGTGTCTGTTATCTTATTGGCTACAGACTGGTCACATGACTATGACGCGTCATGAAGGACCTGTCATTTCATCTCTCTGTTACATGGTGCACGTTTGTGTATCACCATGTACCGGCTACATGCTCTAGCACACCGTCGACTCCCTGCTCTGCTTCCCCGTTCCCTTAAGGTACCGTCATACTAAGCAACGCTCCTGCGATCCCACCAGCAACCTGACCTGGCAGGGATCGCTGGAGCGTCACTACACAGGTTGCTGGTGAGCTGTCACACAGGCAGATCTCACCAGCAACCAGTGACCACAGCCCCCAGCCAGCAGCACGCGTGGAAGCGATGCTGCGCTTGGTAACTAAGGTAAATATCGGGTAACCAACCCGATATATACCTTGGTTACCAGCGCACACCGCTTAGCGCTGGCTCCCTGCCCTCCTAGCCAGAGTACACATCGGGTTAATTTAACCCGATGTGTAGTCTAGCTGTGTGTGCAGGGAGCCGGCACTGACAGCGTGAGAGGCGGACGCTGGTAACGAAGGTAAATATCGGGTAACCAAGGAAAGGGCTTCTGGGTTACCCCATGTTTACTGTAGTTACCAGCGTCCGCAGAAGCCAGCTCCTGACCGGCTGACACAGCCGGTCAATCACGGAGATCACCGTTGCCATAGTAACGCGCTTGGTAGCAGTGACGGGGACGTCCGCTACCAGCATGCAGCGGCACCGGAATCACGTGATCGGAGCAGCGTTGCTGTGGCAACCCGTGCCACCGCTTACAGCCGGGAGCCTGTGGTCACTCTCACAAAGTGATTTCTGCACGGAGCACAGCGTCTTCCCCCATGCAGCTGTGCTGTCTGATGGAACAGACAGAGCTGCATGTGTTGAAGGGGAAAGAAGACAGAAGAGCAGGATCGTGGAGGGGTGACAGGGGGTAATAAAGATGGAGTCTCTAATGTGTCTGTGTATTTATTTCTATTAAAGTATTTTTTTTCTGTGTGGTGTTTTTTTTAACCCTTTATTGGAGATTCTTAATGGCCGGGTCAAACTTGCCTGACATTAAGAATCTCTGACTTAATACTGGCTAGTAAAACAAAGCCAGTATTAACTCATGATTACCCAACAAGCCACCCGGCTCCAGGGCTGTTGGAAGAGTTGGATACAGCGCCAGATGATGGCACTTCTATGAGAGCGCCATTTTCTGGGGTGGCTGTGGACTGCAATTCGCAGTAGAGGGGCCCAGAAACCTCGGGCTAACCTGTGCTGTGGATTCCAATCCACAGCTGCCTAGCTGTACCCGGCTGGACACAAAAATGGGGCGAAGCCTACGTCATTTGTTTTTTTTTTAATTATTTCATAAAATTCATGAATTAAGTAAAAAAAGGGCTTACCTATATTTTTAGTTCCCAGTCGGGTACAAACAGGCAACCGGGGGTTGGGGGCAGCTGTACCTGCCTGCTGTACCTGGCCAGCATACAAAAATATGGTGAAGCGCCCGTCATTTTTTTGTAGTTTTTTGGCAAAAAAAATAAAAAATGCTTCCCTGGATTTTCCATTGCCAGTGAAGGTAACACCAAACAGTGGGGGTTAGCAGCCAGTAGCTGCTTGGATTACCCTTAGCTAGCAATACAAAAAATGCAGCGGGAGCCCATATATATTTTTTTAATTATTTATTTAAATAACTAAAAACAAAAAGGGCTTCCCTGTATTTTGATTGCCTGACATGACAGTGCTGTAAAAATAAATCTTTAAAAGAAATGACGTAGCGCTCCGCGGTATTTTTCATTCTCATTGCAGATAAAGCAGACAGCTATGGGTTGCCATCCCCATCTGCCTGCCGTTACCTTGGCTGGCAATCAAAATACAGGGAAGGCCATTAATTTTTTCTATTTAAAAAATAGTTAAAAAAAATGATGTTGGGTCCCCCCATTTTTGATAGCCAGCTAGGGTAAAGCAGACGGCTGTAGCCTGAAAACCACAGCTGGCAGCTTTACCGTGGTTGGGGATCCAATGTGGAGGTCACCCCAGGCTCTTTTTTTTATAATTATTTTATAAATATTAATAATTACAAAAAAAAAGTAGGGTCCCCCCCAAATTGGATCACCAGCCAAGGTAAAGCCGACGGCTGTGGTCTGGTATTCTCAGGGTGGGAAGGTCCATAGTTATTGGGCCTTCGCAACCTAATAATAGCAGGCCGCAGGCACCCCAGACGTGGCGCATCCACTAGATGCGCCAATCCTGGCGCTTCACCACAGCTCATCCCGTGCCCTGGTGCAGTAGCAAACGGGGTAATAAATGGGGTTGATACTAGCTGTAAAGTCACCTGACATCAAGCCCAGCAGTTTGTGATGTCATGGTAAAAGAGAGAGAAAGACCTTCACAAACCATGATTATTGCACTAATATCATAATAATTACAGGAGAATTCCAAGTCATGATCATAAGGTGCAAATTTATTCATGCATATACAAATTTAATAAAGGGATGTCACATGGTAACACAAAGTGCAGTAGTGCTTGTAAAATCACAGCCAGGGAGGTGTGTCTGAAAAAACAGGTCAGAAGACTGAATAGATAAATATATAAAAGATGTTCCATTAGAATTACAGGTATTCAGCCTTCTGTAATGCATCACACATATTAGATAAGACAATGTGAATGGTCCTCAAAAACATATAACCAGCCCACGTAGTCAGGTTAGTCTAAATGCACAACAGCAGCCACTTTCATGAATTCATAGCATATTAGTTAATCATATAATAACACAGGTACGGTACATGAATCAAACAGATAAACAGACCTATGCAGGTTACAAGGAAGTGCTGCAGACAACAGGATCAAATCCATAAACCTGTACTACCATGGAAGGCCAGGTGGCCGAGGTGGCCGAGGACCAGGTGCCATTACAGACCTGAGTTGAGTGGGGAGAGGAGTAGTGAGAGGAGTAAAAGTGGCGAGCTGAGAGTCAGGACGGAGCCTAGGACCCCTTGGAATGGTCAGGCAGGCAGACGGTGGTGGCTGTCTGCAGGAGTCCGGTCAGGGACTGAACTGTGGAACCGTAGGGATCGAGAAGAGGGTGGTGACCCTTCGGACCCGAACTGGGGAGCTAACAAGTCAACCGGAGCACCAGGCAGGGTACTCAGACGCCGTTCTAGCCCAGAAGCAACCGGGCTCAGACAAATCTACTGATTGCGGTCTGGACCTCAGGCGTTCATTCCCACCCAAAGTCCCGATAGACGGCAACAGCCCACCGATTCCGGATACGAGCCACCGCCAAGGGCCAGAGATCCAAAGGGCCAGCGCCTGCGGGCAAAAGGGCTCCTCCGGTACCCAAAAGCGGACTACCGTTGCTGAAGCATAGGAGTCACTATAGCATATTTAAAGGTGCAGGAGAAAGGCGACATCACCAACCTCACTGGGGACACACGCAGCCGGCTGCGGGCACCGATCTACACCGAACTTGGTTTCCATTGACTCTGTGTGGTTTAATCGCGAGTACACCAGTGCCATCAGGCACCGCACTGCAAGCGAGCCCCTGCGTCCTGCAACCCCATGCTCCTGCCACCTGGCCCCGGGACCAATAAACCCCCTACCCAACGGAGGGGTCAACACCTAGCTGCGACCCACCACCGATCCCGGACGAGCCCCCGCACACTCATCTTAGCGGTGGTGCCCATCACCTCACCACAACCCATGGGTGGCGTCACGAACTGTTACCAGTAACCACGGCTCCGGCCGTGAAACCGGTCCACCCCAAACCAAACAACCAACCCCCCCCTTCCAGAGCGGATCCGAGCGGCTCGGCGGATGGCACCCGAGCCCCCAGGGCGGTACAGATCCATAGCTTCAACCTACATGAGGCGGTCACATGTTCACTCCAGTGCCATTTTCTACTGCTTTTCACAGCGTAGAGCGCTCTGGTGATTTTCTTCTGCTTGTACACTTCATATCATTCTTTTCTGTCATTATAATGGCAGAAAGACACATAATGTCCCACTCTCATGCATTTTATAATTTTGCACCCTTTGGTGCCTTTCATGTGGCACTAAGGGGTGCTTAGCCTTGTATTTAGCCAAAAAAATGAAAAAAAAAATGACGTCTGGTTCCCCCTATTTTTGTAGTTAGCTAGGGTAAAGCAGACGGCTGCAGCCTGCAGACCACAGCTGGCAGCTTCACCTTGGCTGGTAATCCAAAACTGAGGGCACCCCACGCTGTTATTTTAAATTAAATAAATAATTAAAAAAAAAAGTACGTGGGGGTCCCCCCAAAATTGGACCACCAGCCAAGGTAAAGCAGACAGCTGGGGTGGGTTTGATATTCTCAGACTAGGGAGGTCCATGGTTATTGGACTCTCCCCAGCCTAAAAATAGCAGGCCATAGGTGCCCCAGAAGTGGCGCATCCATTAGATGCGCCAATCCTGGTGCTTCGCCCCAGCTCATCCCGTGCCCTGGTGCGGTGGCAAACGGGGTAATATATGGGGTTAATACCAGATGTGTAATGTCACCTGGCATCAAGCCCTGGGGTTAGTGATGTCACGCGTCTATCAGATACCCGACATCACCAACCCAGTCAGTAATAAAAAAAAATAGACGACAAACTCATTTTTATTTGAAAAAACACTGCCCAATACATTCCATCTTTAACCAATTTATTAGAAAGGAAAACAAATCCAGGTCTGCTGTAATACAAGGAGTTCCCATGACGATCCACACTGTCCCAGTCAATGAAGAGCAGGATGTTCCCCATTGGCTGGGAGAGCAATGCAGTGACCTGAGCTAACATCAATGGGTCAGCCCAGGTCACTGCAGGGGATGACAAGTGCTGCTGTCAGCGAGGTACATTACCTGCGCTGATCTCCTGCACTTCTGACAGCACCTGTTACTAAGTTCAATGACTTTCACAGCCAAGTATCGCGAGAGGCCCGTGACATCACCGCTAGCCACTGTCTCGGGTCGGAAGCGAGAGAAGGTGATGTGACAAGCGGTGGCCATGGAGGACAGTGACAGCGCTGAGGTCGGGAGGGCTAGACTTCATCACTGCAGGTAAGCCGAGCGGGGCCATGTGTGCCGAGTGCGAGGTGGGCGGAGCCTAGCGGGGTAATGTGTGCAGAGTGCCAGGTGGGAGGAGCCTAGCGGGGTATTGTGTGCAGAGTGCCAAGTGGGCGGAGCCTATTGGGACCATGTGTGCAGAGTGCAAGGTGGGCGGAGCCTAGTGGGGTAATGTGTGCAGAGTGCCAGGTGGGCGGAGCCTAGCGGGGTAATATGTGCAGAGGGTCAGGTGGGCGGAGCCTAGCGGGGTAATGTGTGCAGAGTGCCAGGTGGGCAGAGCCTAGCGGGACCATGTCTGCAGAGTGCCAGGTGGGCGGAGCCTAGTGAGGAAATGTGTGCAGAGTGCCAGGTGGGCGGAGCCTAGCAGGGGTAATGTGTGCAGAGTGCCAGGTGGGCGGAGCCTAGCGGGAGCATGTGTGCAGAATGCCAGGTGGGCGGAGCCTAGCGGGACCATGTGTGCAGAGTGCCAGGTGGGCGGAGCCTAGCGGGGTAATGTGTGCAGAGTGACAGGTGGGCGGAGCCTAGCGGGCCATGTGTGCACAGTGCCAGGTGGGTGGAGCCTAGTGGGGCTATGTGTGCGGGCGGCAGAGTGCAAAGTGGGTGGAGCTTAGCGGGACCATGTGGCGCTGAGGACGTCAGTGTCGTGGACTGCATGGCTGTTGACAGGTGAGTGTGAGTGTGTGTGAGTGTGTGTGAGTGTGTGTGTTTGTGTACATGCCGCGTGCAGGAGGGGGGCGGAGCGAGCTGAGCGGGGAAGTGTGGGCTTCCTGCACACGTAACTAGGATAAATATCGGGTTACTAACCAAAGCGCTTTGCTTGAATACTTGATATTTATCTTGGTTACTCGCTTACCGCAGGCTGCCAGCGATGGCTCCCTGCACACTGTAGCTGTAAAAAGCCCTGCTTTTGCTGCTAGAACCGTTCTCGAACGTAACTAGAACTATCGAGCTTTAGCAAAAAGCTCGAGTTCTAGTTCGACCTAGAACAGCCCCCAAAATCACTTGAACCGCGAACTGGAGAACCGCGAACCGCACTCAACTCTAGTAATGACAGATGGAAGAATATGAAATGAAGTCTGTTGATCCATTCAAAAGCCAAGAGGAGTTGCCCAGGCAAAATTTTGGAGACAATAAGTCAGCTCATCACAAGGTCTATCAGTTGATGCATCAAACATGACAACGGAAGTGGCTCATATTCTTCGTAATAGTGAAATTACAGACATCTATGCAAGCACTGTGTGATGCACAATACACAAGTCTGGAATAGTGGCCTGAAAAAAGGGGAAGGTGCCTCAACTTCAACATCGTTGTAAAAAATTGGCTTGAGTTTGCTAAAAAGTGGGAAAAGTGGACAGTAGAAGATTGGAAGCTAGTGATTTGGAGCAATGAGATGAAAGTCAAAGGAATATGCTCTCATAGGTGCAAATGGATTGGAAAAATAAGTGAGAAGGGTCTAACAAATCAAGAAAATTGAAGGGGCTGTCAAGTTTGATGGAGGAAGTCTGATGATATGGGATTGTTTCAGTCAAAGTCGTTGGATACTTGACCAGGATCGGTGATGGTCTCAATGCTGAGCTATATCTGAGTATGCTACAAATACATTATTTCATACATTTTAGTACTATGGGTATGAAAATGACAACATAGTGTTCCAGCAGGACAACAACCCGCAGCATGAGATTGGTCAAGAAATGGATCAATGGCAATGAAGTTTAGGTGCTATCTTGGCCCCAACAGTCCCCAGACTTCAACCCAATCAAACACTTGTAAGTATAATTAAAAAAGAACTGTTTACATACCCAAGCAAGTCAACCAGTATACACCAACATTCAGAACATGTAGAAGAGACCTGGAACCAGTAGTAGTAATAGTCAGGATATGCTTTAATCTGATTAAGAGCATGCTTACAAGGATTCAGGCAATGTTGATAGCCAACGAAGCATTTACAAAATACTAACAAAATGATAAAAATAAAAAAATAGATTTTTAGGAGCAAAACAGTAACGTTGCAGTGACATGACAAGAATCTGTATAAATAATCATATGGTAAATAGTTGAAAGTCACATTTTTGTATGAGATAACCAAGGCGATAGTCTATAAAATGAAGGTAGTCTCCCATTCAAAACTGTTGTGGTTGGTGAAATATGGAGCATGAAATCAAAAGTTCAAAACATTGTTACGCTTTTGCTCATTAGTGTATACACATAATCGTAAAACATTTGTTAAAATAATACTTTTTGTAGACATATCTATGATGTACCAATTTTTACAAACACTTGCAGATGTAAATTGTATTATTATTATTATTATTATTAATATCATTGTTCATTTTTGTGTATAAAAAACTTTAGTCTTATGAACCATGCAGTTTGAAAAATGTTTAAAGATTATGAATGATCCTAAAGGTTGAGAAAATAATTCAGTAAAAATTACATGGCAAAGCACAAAAATTAGATCATCCAAGAAAAGCTTAGTGATTAAAAATGTCCTCTTCTGACAACCCTTCATTGAGATGCTAATACAATGTACTAATACAGCTGAGATTTTTCACCTTGCGTTTCAATGATTATGACTATCTACAGGTTTCACAAGAAAGGAGCAGTAAGGCTACCTTAGGGGAAAATGTGCTATAACAAAAGTACTTTGCAATTTAAAAATGGCAATTTCATTTGAAAAAGTACCACTTATTCTCCAATGTCACCTATAAAATGCCGGCCAACATTAGTGTGGATTAAATAGTGTTCGCATTTAGAAAGATTTAAATATATGACCTTAATCAGAATCTTTCTAGGGAGCCTGCTCTTTGGATTCAATAACCATTGTGTCTAATATAAACTGCTGCTTTCAGTATTTTGAATAAACAGATTTATAATATCATTTTCAATTAGCAGATTTTAATTCCACTCAAAGTAATTTATTTGCTATAAGAAATTGTTCTATTCATGTGCACTCTATTTTTAATTATCTGGGACAAAATCTGATAAAATTCAGGAGAATTTAATCAATGACCACATCCATGTGCCAATCCCCCGCAACAAGTATTAATTAAATTATCTATAAATCTCTGGCAAATACTTTGTTTGGTCCAATTTTGTTTAGTCACACTGAAGTGAGAAAAATTACATCAGACTTGTTTAACTCTAAAACATTAAATAGAAAGATAAAAGAATAGTATTTCAAGTTAAAGGTGACTTTTTAATAACTTAGTCTGAATACAAGAAAGTTAATTGTCAGTATTGATAAATGAACATTAAAGTACTTGGGTGCTCGATACTTGGATTGAGCAAATTGCAATGCATGGGTACTCGTCTCTACTAGCTTGTATAATGTAAAGGCCCAGTCACACTAAACAACTTACCAGCGATCCCAACAGCGATACAACCTGATAGGGATCACTGGTAAGTTGCTAGGAGGTCGGTGGTGAGATATCACACTAAGCGTCGCTACACGGGTTGCTGGTGAGCTGTCCCACAGGCAGATCTCACCAGTAACCAGTGACCAGCCCCCAACCAGCAGCAACGCGTAGAAGCATGATGCACTTGGTAACTAAGGTAAATATCAGGTAACCAACCCGATATTTATCTTGGTTACCAGCGCACACCGCTTAGCGCTGGCTCCCTGCACACCTAGCCAGAGTACACATCGGGTTAATTACCCGATGTGTACTCTGTTACGTGTGCAGGCAGCAGGGAGCCGGCTTCTGCGGACGCTGGTAACCACGGTAAACATCGAGTAACCAAGAAGCCCTTCCCTTGGTTACCCAATATTTACCTTTGTTACCAGCGTCTGCCACTCTCACACAGCCACGGCCGGCTCCCTGTTCCCTGCACTCCTAGCCACAGTACACATCGGGTTAATTACCCGATGTGTACTCCAGCTACGTGTGCAGGGTGCAGGGAGCAGGCACTGGCAGCGTGAGAGTGGCGGACGCTGGTAACGAAGGTAAATATCGGGTAACCAAGGAAAGGGCTTCTTGGTTACCCGATGTTTACATTGGTTACCAGCGTCCGCAGAAGCCGGCTCCCTGCTCATTGCACATTCAGTTGTTGCTCTCTCGCTGTCACACACAGCGATGTGTGCTTCACAGCGGGAGAGCAACAACTAAAAAATGGTCCAGGACATTCAGCAACAACCAACGACCTCACAGCAGGGGCCAGGTTGTTGCTGGATGTCACACACAGCAACATCGCTAGCAAGTTGTGCCTCAGCAGCGATGTTGCTAGCGATGTTGCTTAGTGTGACGGTACCTTAAGTCAATGGGAAACTGGCATATTTCTGGCAGACTCTCCCAGGAGGTCTTGGAGGCAATTCAGTTGCTGAAATGGATGGAAATAATGCTGAAATGGAGTGGGAAAAACATGGATAAGTTGCTTGGATACATCTCTGATAACATTGTTACTAGCAGCAACCTGGTATGATGCCACATTTACAAACTGACTATAAAACATACAAACCAAGGATAAAATGGATTTTACTGGAAAAAATGTTAGGAATTTTTTTTCCTATATAATGACTTGCGTATAAGTTAAATTGAAAAAGAGGGGGAATAATGCTTTCTCCACCTCTTATGCTATCTTCACATATAGCGTTTTTGTACTTTTTCATTGCTTTCAATGGCTAAAAAATCATTCACTTTTTAAATGTAGTTTTAACATTTCACATCCTTATCTGGGCATGTGTTGTTTGTGACATGGTCAGAAACATCCTATTTAATGTAAGAAAAAGGGGCTCTGACACCCATAAAGCCTATGCAGTCAATGCAAGAACTGCCAAAAATTAGAAGGAAGAGGGACTCCAATACACTCTGTATTAGACATAAAGGAGGGTCTCACACACATTTTGTTAAAAATGTTAGTGGGACTCCTATCTTCATACACATTATGCAGTGAGCTAAAGGGCTGCCAAAAATTAGAAGAAGTGACTGCAATACCCCCTGGAAAAAAACATAGAGGAGAGAATCTTATTCAATTCTGGTACAAAATTAAACTTTGAAACAGGAAGCCTATGCTCTCAGTGCAAAGACTATCTATAGTTACAAGAAGGGATGGCCACACAGCCAGCAAGAGCTGTAGAGCAGAGACTGATTCAATTCTGGTACAATTTAAAAAACATTCAGACTCAGAACCTGAGAAAGCCTATGCACTCATTATTGAGACCTATCTAAATTTACAAGGAGGCACTGCCATACATCCAGCAAGAAACGTAGAGCAGAAACTGTTATTCAGTTGTGGTACAATTTTAAAAACATACTGACTCCAAAAATTGGAAAGCCTATGTACTCAATGCGAGGCCTAGCTAAAATTACAAGGAGATAGTTTAATACATTGTAATACAACCAGCAAAAGACATAGAGGAGAGAAGCTGATTCAACTCTGTTACTATTTTAAAAACATTTTTTACTCCAAAACAGGGAAAGCCTTTGCATTCAGTGTGATACCTAGCTAAAATTACAAAGAGGGATTGCAATACAGCCAGTAAAGCCAGCTTTACACCTTACAATTAGGTATGCGATCTCGTATGCGATGTGACACGCCCAGGTCGCATATGCGATTGAATGAGATTGCACGTAGGTCGTTCATTTGCTGTCACACGAGCGTTAGTAGTCTATGTTAAATTGATCAATTTTGAGTGCGATCCTTTAGATCACGTGTTCTGTGACGTATGCATTGGGCACCTTTTTTTTTTTTTCTTATTTATTGACTTGCCAAGCGTGTGTAATGTAGGGATGCGTTTTTACTATGTCATCTGCCATTCAGCTCTGCTACATGGCCGCTGACAGCAGACACAGACAGCCATGTAGCAGCGGTGAATGGTAGTCCACAGCAGACACAGACAGAGCCGCACTGTCAGAATGAACTCGGGTGAACCTCACCCGACTTCATGGTCATGCTGCGGCTCTCTCTGTGTCGCGTCCTGATTAGCGGTCACCAGTGACGGACTCACCAGTGACCGCTAAACTCCTGAGTAACTGAAGTGAGCAGCCCTCTCTCATACTCACCGATCCCCGATCCCTGGCTCTGCACGGCGTTCACACTGCTCCGGCGGCTTTTACTGTTTTGAAAAAGCCGGCCGCCCATTAAACAATCTCGTATTCCCTGCTTACCCCGCCCACCGGCGCCTATGATTGGTTACAGTGAGACACGCCCCCACGCTGAGTGACAGGTGTCACACTGCACCCAATCACAGCAGCCGGTGGGCGTGTCTATACTGTGTAGTGAAATAAATAATTAAATAATTAAAAAAAACGGCGTGCGGTCCCCCCTAATTTTAAAACCAGCCAGATAAAGCCATACGGCTGCAGGCTGGTATTCTCAGGATGGGGAGCTCCACGTTATGGGGAGCCCCCCAGCCTAACAATATCAGCCAATATATAGGAATCACTGCACTCTCATAGAATATAAGAAGATATCAACAGATTCGTTTTTGTGCCAAAAATCTTTTTATTATTATTCAAAAAATGTTTTTCAATCATTAGATAGTCTAAGTGAAGATGGGACGTTTCGGCCCAATAACGGGCCTTCTTCACGCCAAAATACACTAAAAAAATACAAAAACAGACAACAATCAATATATACATTATGATACAGGGTTGACATGAAAACAGTGGAGCATATATAAAGAAGCACATGTAGAAGTATTAACATGTCAAACTTGGAAAAATGCAAAGCACAGTAATAAAAGACATACTGGTAGTTTATCATAGAGGTAAGTTTAGAGAAGAAGAAAAGAAAAGAAAAAGAAGAGAAAGGGAGGAAGAAGAAGAAGCAGGCAACATGATGGTCTATGTAGGTGGTATACCATACCTCAGTAGCTATGAGGTGATTATTTCAGGTTCAGTGCATAAAAAGGAGATTTTGTAAGAAGGGGGTATCTAGAAAGGAACACCACTTTAGTTTATTAGCTCTTGTACTAGACGTCTTAGAAACCAGATCCTAAGGAGAAGAAGTACAAGTATAAGCAAAAGGAGTATTAGATAAATATTCTATATTAGTATGAGGTTACTATGGAGGTTTTTTTAGCTTAATGGCTTTTATGTACACATTCCTAGAATGAATTATTAGATACTCTGGAAACCGGGCCAATAACCAATTATGTTCACCTTGTGAACCCTTTAAAAGATTCAGGACATTCAGGATTAGAGATCAGAAGACTTAAATTGGTGGATATGAGGCATATGTCATAAATACCTTGTGGCTTATGAAATTCAGTATAGTTGTACTTGAATTGGCAGGCAAAAACCTGGAACAAGTGGTCTATGAGGAAGAGAATGAAGCTGACTACCAGCGCCACCTATTGGTATGGTACTTTAGAGACTAGCCTATAATGTATATACTACCTCATATAGTAGTATATATGAGGTAGTATATACATTATAGGCTAGTCTCTAAAGTACCGTAAATTTAACTTTCTTGGATTTCAAAACTTAAACATCCGAGCTGACCACTACAGGTATGTAGATAAGCAGCCTGATATTGCCAGAATAGCACTGGCTTTAAGTTATATACGAAAATCCTGGTGATTTATTCCCTTTAAGCTGTAAAAATAAATGTTTGCAGTAGTAAATTGTACACAGAACAAAGATGCATACTCCAATGCATGTCTCCTCATATGCCAAATTCAGTATTGCTCATGTAACATTTAGAGAACTCAAGCAGTGGGAGGTCTGCTGTATACATCAGGAGACACTGAGAATTATATATATATATATATATATATATATATATATATATATATATATATATATATATATATATTATATATTCACAGCTCTGGCAGAAATTAAGAGACCACTGCAAAATGTTCAGTTTTTCAGATTTTTCTCTTTATAGGTATGTTTTTTGAGTGATATGTAAATTGTTCTTTTATTCTATAAACTACTGACAACATGTCTCAGAATTTCCAAGCAGTAAATTTTGTATTTATTTTGTGAAAATGAGAAATGGTCAAAATAACAAAGAAATGCATTGCTTTTAGACCTCCAAATAATGCAAAGAAAACAAGTTCATAATCATTTAGAAACAACAATACTAATGTTTTAACTCAGGGAGAGTTCAGAAATCAATATTTTGTGGAATAACCATGATTTTTAATCACAGCTTTCATGCGTCTTGGCATGCTTTCCACCAGTCTTTCACACTGCTCTTGGGTGATCTTATGCCACTCCTGGTGCAAAAATTTAAGCAGTTCTTCTTTGTTTGATGGCTTGTGACTATCCATCTTCCTCTTAATTATATTCCAGAGGTTTTCAATGGGGTTAAGGTCTGGAGATTGGGTTGGCCATGACAGGTTTCGGTGTGGTGGTCGTTCATCCAGCATTGATTGACCTAGCTGTATGGCATGGCGCATTGTCCTGCTGGAAAAATCAGTCCTCCGAGTTGGGGAACATTGCCTGAGCAGAAAGAAGCAACTGTTTTTCCAGGATAACTTTGTATGTGGCTTGATTCATACATCCTTCGTATATTGTATGGGACCTTTGGTGACCATTTTACAGTGTGGGTTGCTGGGGGCATACAACTTTGGATGTGATTTGTAGGGGCATCCTACTGTGTGGGTTTGTCATACTACGTCAGAGTCATGAAATGGGTACCAATCTGTATTGGACCTGTGAGGGGCCATCTTACTGTGTGAGTGGACCATCATACTGAATAGGGAGATGTGGTGGAACCATTATTCATTATGAAAGCCTGTTTAACAACCATAACATTGTATAGGAGGCTGTGGGAGACCATCAAACTGTATGAGAGGCTGTGGGGAACTATCATAGTGTAAGAGTGGCTGTGGGAACCCCTCATATTGTATGGGGAGTTGTAGTGCATATAATACTATATATAGGGAGCTGTGGAGAATAGTATTTTGTTCAGGGACAATTTTACTGTAAGTCTTTGAGCTTTGAGGAACCATTCTACTGTGTGGCAGACACTTATACTGCATAGGGGATGTGGTAGAACCATTTTTCTGTATAAGAGGCTGTTTAAGAACCATAATATTGTATGAGGCTGTGGGAAACATTACTTTGTATGAAGCTGTGGGGGACCATCATACCGTTTAAGAGGCTGTAGGGGACCATTGTTTTGTATAGAAAAGGTAAGGGAACCATCATACTCAATAGAGAGGTTTTGAAGGACCACCACACTATGTTAAGTGGCTGTGAGAAGTCCAACATAATGTTTGGGGTGGCTGTGTGAGACTATCATACTGTGTGCGGTCACTGTGGCATACCATCATATTGTGGGGAGTGGTTGTGCTGTGATCATTATACAATGTGGGGTGGTTGCAAGTGACTATATTCGTACTATGTGGTGTGACTTTGGGGAGACCAACATACTGTGTGTGGTGGCAGTAGGAAGACCACCATATTGTAAAGGATGGCTGTAATGGACCATAATACTGTGGGAGGGAGCTTTGGGGGACTATCATAATGTATGGTGGACTGTGGGGGGACCATCATATTGTGTAGGGCACCTGTGAGTTGAACTCTCATTAAAGTGTGTGGGGTGGCTGTGGGAGGACCATTATACTGTGTGGAACAGCTATGGTGTGTCATCATACTATATGGAGATCTATGGGAGCCATTAAACTCTGTGACAACTGTAATGGTCACCATTCTGTATGGGTGCCAATATATTGTACAGGGGCTATTGGGCCATCATACTGTAGAGAGGCTTTGGTAGACATATTACTTTACATACAGGACTGTGGTGGACAATATATTGTACATAGGAGGCTTTAAGGGAATCATATCTGTTGTGCACATCAAACTGTATATGGGGCACTGCAGTTAATACCATACTGCATACTGTCTGGGGAGCTGTGATGACCATTTTACTGTGTGGGGTGCTGTGGGGCATCATACCATGTAAAGACATTATACTGTATCTTGACCATGAAAGGAGTATCATAGTGGGTGAGAAAATTAAGAGGCTTCATTAGTGGTAAAATAACTGTCTAAGTGCCACATTACATATCCCTTTCAGTTTCTTAAAAAGTTGGGGGGCATGTCCTTCTGTGACTGAGCTTATGTGCCATGATAAGTCTTTTGATATAAGGCCCTGTAATTTCTATGTACGACCCTGCTCAGGAGTATAGTATTATTACAATTAAGACACTGAGGATCAATATTATAATGAAAGAAAGCAGTGGAAAAATCCAGCTGGACTCCAAAGGGATAAATAAAAATACTTCTTTATTTATATCAACTCGATTAAAAATATATATCCATTTCTCAAGTAAAGACACCGGCTTGTTCACACTGATGCATGGCAGATGTATACTACTACGCGTTTCAGCGGAACACCTTCCTCAGGTCATATTATAATGAGGCACAAAGTAGGGGTGGTGTTATTATAAGGAGGCACACTGGGGGATCATTATTGTTAATATAGAGAAAGCATAGGAGCCATTATTATTATTATAAAAAATCACAGAAGGTATGGTGTCATTATTGTAAAAGGTCAAGGGGGAGTATTACTAAAGCAGGCACCAAGGAATTATAAGCAGGACATGGTGATGTTATTACTCTACTCTGGTTCCGTATTAGTGTAAGGATGCATTTACTCACCAGAACTGTCATTTAGGAAGGATTGCCCACCCTGCCGGAAACAAGGATGTGGAAGAGACTGGAAAGATGTGTGCTTCTAAAGAGACAGTTTGAAAATAATCCTTTAATAATATTTAGTTAACTTCATCGAGGAAACTGATAGTTTCTAACAGATTTGACTCTATCAGAAATATTTTAAACAGCTAAAATTACTCTGATCTTGTAATAAGAATGTACTAGAATATCAATTAATAAAAGACAAGGGATATTTATTGAAAGTTCTTATTTGAAGTAATGCTGCATCTCCAAACTAGAATCTTTAATCAATATACTTTTCTTTACCTAGTTGCTTTAATTGGACATGTACAATTCTTAGCATTGAACAATCTCAAATCCATAAGAACCAGTTTTCAGGGTAAGAATAAATCACCCATATTTATGGCTTAGTGCAAATAATTGACTCAAAAGATGGTAGAAGTTTAAAAAAATTGTGGTAGTTCCTGTTTCAAACTTTTAACGTCATGCAGTTATTGTTATTTATCTACTCTCTTCCATCAGCACAACTTTCCCTATTACTTTTTGAACAAATTTTGATATTTTAATGTTTCATAAAGTGGAGGTCACTTCATAAACCCAATAAATGACAAATGCTTTTATATGATAAAATAATTTCAATATATTACCGGATGAAATTAATTGTTGAGATTTTTATGAAAATCAGAGATATTTTATGCAGTTTAAAACCATAAATGAATACAAGGTGAAGGACTTTTCTGTATTAAGAGGAAACATTTGAACTTAAATAAAACTAATGACCTAATTTTATGGGACTATAGAATGTGTTTTTATATTAAAAAAGACTATCCAGGTTTATTACATTGACTATATGTAACACTAAAAAATATTTTACCTTTTTGAAAACTAAAGCCATATTATAAATATTAATAAAGTAAAAATTATATTCAAATCATATAAACTTTGTGAACATTTATAAACTTTGCTATTTTCTTTCCATTATGAAAGTGCAAGTGCAGTCAGCCCTCTATATATGGTATCACTTCATCCAACAATATACTATCGGTTCAAAAACGATGCTACTCTAATTCACTAGGGTGCAAGTAGAAGAAAATGAAATTTATCTATTAGTGGTTGTTTTATAATGTGCCTTGGAAAAGTTTTCATACCCTGTGAACTTTTCCACATTTGTTTCACGTTACACCCACAAACTTAATTGTATTTTATTGGGATTTTGTTTGTAATCTACCAACACTAAGTAGAAAGTAGTTGTGAAATGTAAAGGAATGATACATGGTTTTCTAATTATTAAACTTCCAAATCTGAAAATTGTGACGTGCATTAATTTTCACCCTTCTGTAGTTTGGTACTCTTAAAATATTCTGATTGCCTCCAAAAGTCATCTATTTGGTAAATTTAGTTTAACTGTGTGTAATGTATTCTAAGTATAACTATAGTTGTTTTGTAAAGGCCTCAGAGGTTTGCTTGAGAATATAAGGGATCAAATTGCATCATGAAAACCAGGGATAATGTTGAGGAAAAGAGTAAAACAGGTGCTTTATAAAAAAAAAAATAGCTCAAACTCTGAACAGTTCAAGGAGCACTGTTCAATACATCATTCAAAAATTGAATGCATATGGCACAATTGCACACCTACCAAGACATGGCCATCCACATTAACGGACATCTCAACCAAGAAGATCACTAATTAGAAAAGCAGGCAAGAGGCCCATGGTCACTCTGGTGGAGCTGCAGATAATCACAGCTCAGGTGGGAGAATTACTATTTATTGCAAGTCATCAGAAGTGATGTTTGCAGAAGCAATGTAGGGGATACAGCTAGCGTGTGGAAGAATGTAAACTGGTCAGATGAGACCTAAACGCAAAATGTTATGTGTAGCGGTAAACTAACATTACACATCACCTTAAAAACACCAAATCAAAAATGTTGGTGGCAGCATCATGCTGTGGGGATGATTTTCTTCAGCCAGTACAGGTAGCTGGTCAAAGTTGATAGAAAGATGGATGGAGCTACATACAGGGCAATTTTAGAGAAAAACCTGTTAGAGGCTGCAAAAGACTTGAGACTGGGATGTAACTTGACCTTCCAGTAGTAAAACAGCCCTAAACATACTGACAGAGCTACAATGGATTTGTTTAGATGAAAAACATATTCATGTGTTTCAAATTGCTCAAAGTCCAGACCTAGATCCCATTTAGAATCCTTGGCTAAATTTGAAAATTGCTGTTCACAGATGCTCTCCATCCAATCTCACTGAGCTAGAGATATTTTCCAAAGAAGAATGAGCAAAAAATTCAGCCTCTAGATGTGCAAAGCTGTTAGAGACAAACCCCAAAAGATTGCAGCAGTAATTTCAATAAATAGCGGTCATTAGTTATGGGCGAACCCTCCAATGTTCGTGTTCGGGAGACTCGCATGGGAATCACCCAGCATGGTGTACACTCTCCTGACAATAGTGCCTTAGCTGCATGGAAATACATGCAGCCGACCCGCTCCTGTAAGGAGAGTGTGCGCTGTGCCGGGTGATATGAATGCAAGACTCGCACAGTGACAGTCAGTGTTCAATCGAGTCCATGGGTAATAGACTCGGTTGAACTCTGATGTCACTGCGAACCAGGCCAAAAAAATCCAAAAACTGCTGAGTGGCGAGAAGTGCAGTGAATACCTCCGGAAGTTAATGATCGGACCCGGAAGCAGAAGCGGCCGGGAGACAGAGTCTGCAGGATGCGTCGCGGTACCGGTAAGTATAATCATAATTTTTACTAATGTGATTTTTTTTTTACATCCCCTGGACCCGAACTGAACCAGAACTGTAACACGAGCTTCCCAGGAAAACTCGTGTTTGGGACCGTGTGCAATGATTGATTGCTCTCAGTGAGAGAAACAAAATTAAAATTTTGTAGTTCTGATACCTTTTAATGGCTAACTAAAATAAAAATAAAATATGATGTTATAAAGCAAGCTTTCGAGGCATCTCAGGTCTCTTCCTCAGGCATGGTATGACAAAATATCTGAAGAAACACAAATATATACACAAAACAGGGCAGAGCGATGCATAGTAAAAGGACATTTAAATAAACAAACACTGAGCTTGGAAAGTGAATCCTTATACCGAGTAGGATTCCTTAAGCTTAGTCCTTTGGGTATTAAATGTTCTTTCTTACATCTGTTTAAAAAGAAGATGTCACTGTCCACTTGTGCCAGTTTCTTCAGAAGATCTTTTAGTTTCAAAGTTCTGCGGTACATTCTGGTATCCTCCATTTTTAGTTATAAGAAAAAGGTTTTGGTACCGTGTTAGCCAGTTGAAAAATGATTGATTGCTCTCAGTGAGAGAAACAAAATTAAAATTTTGTAGTTCTGTTACCTTTTAATGGCTAACTAAAAGGATTAACTAAGGATTCACTTTCAAAGCTCAGTGTTTGTTTATTTAAATGTCCTTTTACTATGCATCGCTCACAAATGCACATCACAATTTTCAGATATATATATTTTTAAAATATTTAGTAAACCATGTATATCCTTTATATTTCATAAATACTTAATACTTTCTTTTTTATGTGATGTACCAAAACTAAAATAGATTTAAGTTTATAAGTGTAATCTGAAAAAATGTTGGAAAGTTCATTGGATATGTATATTGTTCAGAAGGATCCTATATGAATTACTATTTTTCATTCCCAAGAATCAGCTATTAACTTGCTCCTCAGTTTGTTCCTCACTTTAAGATTATTTAAATAACATATTAAAATAAAACTGTAAGTTTCCATAACAATAAACTCTGCTACCCTGTTTCCCCGAAAATAAGACACTGTCTTATATTTTTTTTTGCCCTGAAAAAAGCACTATGTCTTTTTTCAGGGGGTGTCTTATTCTCGAGGAGACATGGTTGGGGGTAAGTTTACCCCCCCCAAAAAGCAGACCCCCCATCCCAGGATCGTCATACTTACCAGCCCAGGGTGTCTGTATGGCTCCCAGATCCTTCTGTGATCTCCCATCAGGTACGCTGCATGCCTCCCCTGCATCTGGCTGACATCAAATCACACACACACATCAGATCTCACACACACACACATCAGATCTCACACACACACATCAGATCTCACACACACATCAGATCTCACACACACATCAGATCTCACACACACACACACACACACACACACGCACACACCTCACTTCTTCCCACCCACCCCACGATCCCAGCACCTGTGCTGCACGCCGTGCTCCTCTGCCTCCTGCCGACACTCACAGATCCGATTGCTTACGTTCACACACAATCACACATCAGCAGTATACACGCACACATCTGATCGCTTACACTCACACACACACACACACACACCCCACTTCTCGCTGTGCTCTCCGGTGGGCGGTCCCAGCAGCTGTGCTGCACACCGTGCTCCTCTGCCGACACTCACAGATCCGATCGCATACACTCACACACACACTCACACATCAGAACACACTCACACATCAGACAGCATACACGCACACATCCGATCGCATACACTCACACACACACTGACGATATCGCACATACGCGCTCACACAATCACAACATCCGGAGATACCACATGCTTCCGGCCATGTGATCCTCCGGCAGGTCCTGGAAGGTCACTGCACAGTGCACAGAATCGCCGCCGAGAAGCAAGCAATATCGCCGGAGGTTGTCAGTGTGTGGATGCGATCTGATGTGTGTGTGTGAGGTGTGTGTGCGTCTGTCCTTATATGTGTGTGTGTGTGTGTGTGTGTTCCACCGCTGCAGGACCTTCATGCGCTCACCTTCTCCCGGTCGGTGTCTGGTAAGTATGATCGGGGGTCTTCTTTCTTCTGTCTTCTCTCTTCTGGGGGTGCTCGCTGCCTATAATGAAGTGCCCTGCAGTGTCTTTAACTCTTTCACCGCTGCATGTCACTTCATTATTGACTGCAGCTATGTCTTATTTTCAGGGGATGTCTTATATTAAAGCATCCCTGAAAACTTCTGCTTTGTCTCATTTTCGGAGGACGTCTTATTTTCGGGGAAACACGGTACTCTATAAGGAGGGAAATTCAATTTTATTAAAGCTAATCTGGCTGTAAAATTTGCCCTTGACAGAAAGAGCCACTGCAAAGTAAAGTGTGCTTTGCATGCTGCAACATCGCTAGCGATTTCGTTAGCGATATGACACGCCAGATCGCAGATAAGATTTGCCGGGATCGCACATAGGTCATTTTTGTAGCACCGGTCACATGTGCGATCTCGGCCAATCGTATGTGCGATCTGGCATGTTACATCGCTAACGAGATCACTAGCATGTAAAGCAACCTTAAGTCCTTTTAAAAACAATTCACAGAATAGGACATTAATTCAAAAGAAGTAAAAAAAAAACCTCACCAAAAACAGTCATTAGCCAACAAAGGTTAAATAGCAAATGCACTAGCAGGATTCAACTGACCCTCTATGATAAAGGTGGGGGCCACAGGAGCAGAATTCCGATAAGACAATCTCTCTCAGCCTACCATATCATGGAGGGGGTGGTTCCTGGTATTAAACATGCACACAGATGAGATTTAAATAAGGCGCCCGTCACACAGGTATGTGTGATGTACAGTGTCTGGCTTACAGTTTATTGATGCCGCCCATACTATTAGATCAGGCGGGCTGCCCAGCCCTATATCTGCATCCCATAGTACAGACACCTCAAAAGAGCCTGGCTGCACCCTGCAGAAAATTGTGCAATAAAAAATGATACAAAATTATATTTAAGAAAGTGAAGTATTGGTCCACATTTTGGCCAAAATATGTAAGCTCATAACCCAACGTCAAGGGTCTCCATGCTTATAAGTGCCTAAACTACCAGAATATTAAAAATAATTCACAGAATAGGACATAAATTCAAAAGAATTAAAAAATTCAGCAAAAACAGCCATTAGCCAACAGGTGAAACAACAAAATCACCAGCAGGATGCTGCCGGCCCCGTATGATAAAGGTGGGAAAATACAGGTGCAGAATACCGATAAGACAATCATTTTCAGCCTATCATATCATGCTACCATCTGCTGCACCATCTCCAGAATTATCTCCCATTCAGCACTCCTGTGATGTCACTGGTGGCAACAGTAAAAGAAGTTGTCAGCACTGGATCTTTATGATTTACATACCCAATTGCATTCAGTATGATAGACCATACTGCAGACAACAGTTAGTAACCTTATTGAGAGCAAGTTAAGACATATAAGTGCATATGTTTTGGTACTAGGTGCGCATACCTGATGCTACTCATACATCAAGATGTTGTAAAAATTTTGTTCCCATTTTTTTATCATTTTCATTTAACTAACACGTCTATCAATCCTGTGATTGCCATAATTCCACAAATTTTAATTCCTGGCATTATAATTTCAATGTTAAGAAGTGTGTGTTATATAATCTCTCACTATATGGATATTCAGTAGGTTAAAGAAAAACCTATTAGTGGAAAAATTACATTTTATCTCATAATCTTATTAACATAATTTGCATAGTTTAACTGTGCATCCTATATTTTTTTTTTGTAGGGCTTTATTTACTTGATGTTACAACATTCTGCAGACCTACACTATTGTAGCCTCTTGAATTATTCTACCACTTCAGTATCTCTTATATGATTTACAAGATTTCTTCAAAATGCAGCTTACAACTCACTTATGTCTTACCACATTCAAAATGCAGTCCAATCTACAAGTAGCATGATACTGAGCACATGTGATATACAGTTTTTGCGAAAGCTTAAAGGGGTTGTCCACTATTCAGACAACCGCTTCTCAATCGGAGTTTTTGGTATGTAAAAAATACAACATTTATACTCTTCTCTGATGCTGTTTTAGTGATTTTGTCAGTTGTTCCCCCAGGGCTCATGTGAAGTTGTTACTAGTGATGAGCGAGTATGCTTGTTACTACTTGGTACTCGCACGAGTATCACTGTACTCGGGCTAATCGGCGGGTACCGAGTAATTTCGCGATACTCGTGCTGTACTTGTGGTCTTCATCCGTGCATGTTGGCGCTCTTTTGAGAGCCAGCCCTCATGCAGGGATTGGCTGGCAGACCACTGCAATGCCACAGCTCTGTTAGTTGTGAAATTGGAGTGATTGGCCGGCCTGCACAGCGTGACCGAGCCTTTATACCGGCGGGCGCGCTGTGCTCTGCACACAGCCATCTCATATTCCATGCTTTCCACGCCCACAGGCGCCTATGATTGGTTGCAGTGAGACACGCCCCCACGCTGAGTGACAGGTGTCTCACTGCACCCAATCACAGCAGCCGGTGGGCGTGTCTATACTGTGCAGTAAAATAAATAAATAAATAATTAAAAAAACCGGCGTGCGGTCCCCCCAATTTTAATACCAGCCAGATAAAGCCATACAGCTGAAGGCTGGTATTCTCAGGATGGGGAGCCCCACGTTATGGGGAGCCCCCAACCCTAACAATATCAGTCAGCAGCCGCCCAGAATTGCCACATACATTAGATGCAACAGTTCTGGGACTGTACCCAGCTCTTCCCGATTTACCCTAGTGTGTTGGCAAATCGGGGTAATAAGGAGTTAATGGCAGCCCATAGCTGCCACTAAATCCTAGATTAATCATGTCAGGCGTCTCCCCGAGATTCCTTCCATGATTAATCTGTAAATTACAGTTAAAAAACACACACACCCGAAAAA
Source organism: Anomaloglossus baeobatrachus (assembly GCF_048569485.1). Lineage (NCBI taxonomy): Eukaryota > Metazoa > Chordata > Amphibia > Anura > Aromobatidae > Anomaloglossus > Anomaloglossus baeobatrachus. The sequence goes on along the minus strand of NC_134353.1, from coordinate 306,691,055 downwards.
TCCTTTATTAGAAATAAAAAACACTAACAAAGTCCCTCATCACCAATTTATTAACCCCGACAAACCCTCCATGTCCGGTGTACTCCACAGTCCTCCAGCGTCGCATCCAGCTCTGCTACATTCAGGTGACAGGAGCTGCAGAATACACCGCCGCTCCGGTCAGCTTCACACAGCAACTGAGGTGAGTAGCGCGATCAGCTGCTGTCAGTCAGGTAACTCACGGCCACCGCTGGATCCAGCGGTGCCGCGATTAACCTCAGTGACAGCAGCTGATCGCTATACTCACCTCAATTGCTGCATGGAGCTGACCGGAGCGGCGGTGAGTAGCGCGATCAGCTGAGCTGTCACTGAGGTTACCCGCGGCCACCGCTGCATCCACCGCTGGATCCAGGTAACCTCAGTGACAGCTCAGCTGATCGCTATACTCACCTCAGTTGCTGTGTGAAGCTGACCGGAGCGGCGGTGTATTCTGCAGCTCCTGTCACCTTCATGCAGCACAGCTGGACGCGACGCTGGAGGTCCGTGGATTACGCCGGACATGGAGGGTTTGTTGGGGTTAATAAATTGGTGATGAGGGACTTTGTTAGTCTTTTTTATTTCTAATAAAGGATTTTTCGGGTGTGTGTGTTTTTTAACTGTAATTTACAGATTAATCATGGAAGGAATCTCGGGGAGACGCCTGACATGATTAATCTAGGATTTAGTGGCAGCTATGGGCTGCCATTAACTCCTTATTACCCCGATTTGCCAATGCACTAGGGTAAATCGGGAAGAGCCGGGTACAGTCCCAGAACTGTCGCATCTAATGTACGCGGCAATTCTGGGCGGCTGCTGACTGATATTGTTAGGCTGGGGGGCTCCCCATAACGTGGAGCTCCCCATCCTGAGAATACCAGCCTTCAGCCGTATGGCTTTATCTGGCTGGTATTAAAATTGGGGGGACCGCACGCCGTTTTTTTGATTATTTAATTATTTATTTCACTGCACAGTATACACACACACACCGGCTGCTGTGTTTGGGTGCAGTGAGACACCTGTCACTCAGCGTGGGGGCGTGTCTCACTGCAACCAATCATAGGCGCCGAAAAGCAGGAAAGCAGGGAATACGAGATTGTTTAATCTCCGGCTTTTTCAAAAGAGGAAAAGCCACCGGAGTTTAGTGAACACAGCTGTGCAGCGCCGCGGCAGTGATCGGGGAACGGTAAGTAAGAGAGAGGGGGGAGAATGACCGACAGACTGTGAGAGGGGGACAGACTAGACAGAGAGAGACCGACAGAGCGAGACCGACCGACGGGAGATAGAATGAAAAAAAAATGACCGACATTGCTAGTAAAAAGCACAAAACGTGCGTTTTGGACATCGGAGTGCCACACAATGTTTTACGTAAAATCTTTCATGTATTAATCTCAAAAAGTAACATACACCAGCTCTATCTCACTATTGGGTATGTGCCCTTAACATTTCCGCCATGAAAATTCATTTTGGTGTCATTTTGGAAGGTTTTCTGGTGAGTCCGTAAAAATGGCGTAAAACGCGGACAAAATTGTTCACAGCTGTGACTTTTGAGTGATAAATGCTTCAAGGGGTCTTCCCCATGCTGTTGCCATGTCATTTGAGCACTCTTCTGAGACTTTTGTGACATTTTTAGGGTTTCTACATGCTGCCGGGGGTCATTTCAGAAAAATACTCGGGTCTCCCATAGGATAACATTGGGCTCGGTGCTCGGGCCGAGTACACGAGTATCTTGGGATGCTCGGCCCGAGCCTCGAGCACCCGAGCTTTTTAGTACTCGCTCATCACTAGTTGTTACGTCACGCGAGCCCTATAGCCAATCAGCTCTAAATTCCCTCCCTGTGCCTCCGGACATATCAGATATCAATAGGAAGTGAGCAGCTCTGACTTTCTTTTGATATTTGCCTAAAGCTGGGAAGAGTGAAGCCATCACTGATTGCGCACAGGGCTCTTGTGACGTAACCACTTCATGTGAGACTCTAGAGAGAAAGTTTTGACAATGCTGGAATGGCGTCAGCACCAGTGAAAATGTAACCACTCAGATTGAGTAGTTGATATCCTCTTTAAGTATGACCATGTTCAAATTTCTTCTAGTTCTTTGCTGTTTAATCGTTATGGTGCTAAGTGATAGACAGCTTTCATTGTATGAATTTATACACAGAAATAAATGTCACTGAGAGGGACTACCCATTTGGCTTAAAAGCCCAGAAAAAGCAGAAATGTAAAAATGAAAAAATCCTGTTATACCAAATTTTTCCCAAAACTATATAAATATTTATCTGCCCAGCTTCTCATGCTCTATAACAGATTAGACTACATTTTTAATGTGACAAAATACAGCAGTTAACAAAAAAGTTTGAATACTATACTAAAAAAACATAATATACAATGTGCAATGTTTATTAAATGTTTAAGAAACGCATAGTGAACCTTCTAATATTCACTAGATGTAGTGAAAGCATTTTAACTCTGTGATAATCAATGTTCAATACTTTATCAGGTTTCTTTGCATTTCATGCAGTCACCTAGTATAGACTTTTTTCTTTTTTGTACATCAGCTTTGCCATTTTTCATTTTTTTTTTAACAATTATTACAATATATCTGAGCCTTTCAGAATGCAAATATTGTAGAAAATGGTGATGTACAGATATCCCAGAAGAACTCAATGGAAGAAAATCATTCTCAACTTTACATAAAGTTCAAGTGGCTTGTATCATTTTATAAAATGTTGGCAATGGATATTGAAAGTTCACAAATAAGTATTCTTTCATGTTACAGCCTGTGGGTGAAATCTGATTGACATCCGTGATACTGTCAAATTCTGTCACTTTAACCAAGGCCTTTAATGGCCTCTCACAAAATCCAATTTTTATGCCGCAAGACACTTACTCTTATTTGAAAGCAAGCAAGTCTTACTGTCAAAAAATAGCTGACACAATAAAATTATATCAGTAGTTTTTATTCTGAGCATATTACAATATGAATTTGAACATTGTACATATGTCCTTATTACACTACAGCCTACGGTCTCAGATATATATTAAATAAAATAGTTATATACACATTAGCGTTATTTTACACACTGATGAGCAAAAGGGTAACAATGTTTTGAACTTTAGATATTCAGGTTCCTTATCTCACCATCCACTAGAGCTTTGAGCATGAGACTACCTTCATTTTATAGACAATCATCTTGGCTATTTCATATACAAATTTGACTTTCAAAAGTTTGCATATGATTAGCGATGCAAATTCTTGTCAAGTCATTGCATTGTTACTGTTTTGCTCTTGGTGTTTAATTTTTTTTTCTTGTATACTACATATTTCAGCCTCTTCTCACATTCCCCAATAGCTCAGTGTGTAACTAGGTTGATTATCAAGTGAAAGGTCACTAGTTTGATGAGAAGAGCAGCGAATATGAAAATATCTGAGGGAAACAGCATAATCCAGCAAAAAGCAGGTCTCTCGGTCAAGAAAATTGCCAAACAGTATCATGTGATTTGTAGGACAGTTGGAGAATACAAAATGAAGTCTGTCCATCAATTCAAAATTCAAGAGGTGGATGTCCAGTCAAAATATTGGAGTCAACAAGTTGATTCATCACAATGTCTTTCAGTTTAATATCAACAAACATATTGGTGGAGGTGGCTCATATGCTTTGTAATATTGAGATCACACACATCCATGCAAGCACTGTGCAATGCACAATACATAGCACTGGAATGGTAGCCCTAAAAAAGAGGAAAAAGCCTTGGCTTCAATATTGTCATAAGAAGTGTTGGTTCAAATTTGAAAAAAAAAAGTACAAAAAGTGGACAGAAGAAGATTGGAGATGGGTGACTTGGAGCAATGAGACAAAAGTCAATGGACTAGGATCTGATGGGTGGAAATGGGTCTAGAAAAAAAAAGAAAAAAAGGGCTAATGGATCTAAAAAGGGAATAATCTGTTAAGTTTGGTGGGGGAAGCCTCATGATTAGAGATGAGCGAACCGGTCCCGGTTCGGCTCGAGGTCGGTTCGCCGAACGGAGGTCCCGTTCAAGTTCGGCTCGTCGAACGTTCGACGAACCGAACTCGAGCCAATAGGAAACAATGGCAGGCAATCACAAACACAGAAAAACACCTAGAAAACACCCTCAAAGGTGTCCAAAAGGTGACAAACAACTCACAACACAACACAAACACATGGGAAAGTGACAAGGACATATACTCATGCGAAAACAAAACAGCTGGACAAGGAAAAAGAGGAGGACACACAGATATAGGCATGGCACGCCCTTCTAAAGTCATGTAAAACACCGCAAGGTGACTCCAAGCGGAGTCTCCCTTTTTTCCAAAAATTGGGCCCCACACACACCCACCCCTTCAGTGGCAGCACTTGTGCCCCAGTTGTACACTTCACAGCTAGATTTGCATCAAGCACATTCAAAAATACGCCATTCTTATCCGTCCCCAGGATGACACCGGGGTAGGTAGCAAAGTCTTTCCTGATCCCAGCTCTGTTCATCTTGGCTTCTTTTAAAAACACAGCAAGCAAGGGTTACTCCAAGCGGAGTCTCCCTTTTTTCCAAAAATTGTGCCCCACACACACCCACCCATTCAGTGGCAGCACTTGTGCCCTAGTTGTACACTTCACAGCTAGATTTGCATCAAGCACATTCAAAAATACGCCATAATTAACCATCCCCAGGATGACACCGGGGTAGGTAGCAAAGTCTTTCCTGATCCCAGCTCTGTTCATCTTGGCTTCTTTTAAAAACAATGTAAGCAAGGGTTACTCCAAGCGGAGTCTCCCTTTTTTCCAAAAATTGGGCCACACAGACACCCACCCCATCAGTGGCAGCACTTGGGCCCTAGTTGCAAACAGGATGTTTTGATTTGCATCAAGCACATTCAAAAATACGCCATAATTAACCGTCCCCAGGATGACACCGGGGTAGGTAGCAAAGTCTTTCCTGATCCCAGCTCTGTTCATCTTGGCTTCTTTTAAAAACAATGTAAGCAAGGGTTACTCCAAGCGGAGTCTCCCTTTTTTCCAAAAATTGGGCCCCACACACACCCACCCCTTCAGTGGCAGCACTTGTGCCCCAGTGGTACACTTCACAGCTAGATTTGCATCAAGCACATTCAAAAATACGCCATAATTAACCGTACCCAGCATGACACCGGGGTAGGTAGATAAAGTCTTTGCTGACCCATGACTTGTTCATCTTGGCTTCTTTTAAAAACAATGTAAGCAAGGGTTACTCCAAGCGGAGTCTCCCTTTTTTCCAAAAATTTTGCCCCACACACACCCACCCATTCAGTGGCAGCACTTGTGCCCTAGTTGTACACTTCACAGCTAGATTTGCATCAAGCACATTCAAAAATACGCCATAATTAACCGTCCCCAGGATGACACCGGGGTAGGTAGCAAAGTCTTTCCTGATCCCAGCTCTGTTCATCTTGGCTTCTTTTAAAAACAATGTAAGCAAGGGTTACTCCAAGCGGAGTCTCCCTTTTTTCCAAAAATTGGGCCACACAGACACCCACCCCATCAGTGGCAGCACTTGGGCCCTAGTTGCAAACAGGATGTTTTGATTTGCATCAAGCACATTCAAAAATACGCCATAATTAACCGTCCCCAGGATGACACCGGGGTAGGTAGCAAAGTCTTTCCTGATCCCAGCTCTGTTCATCTTGGCTTCTTTTAAAAACAATGTAAGCAAGGGTTACTCCAAGCGGAGTCTCCCTTTTTTCCAAAAATTGGGCCACACAGACACCCACCCCATCAGTGGCAGCACTTGGGCCCTAGTTGCAAACAGGATGTTTTGATTTGCATCAAGCACATTCAAAAATACGCCATAATTAACCGTCCCCAGGATGACACCGGGGTAGGTAGCAAAGTCTTTCCTGATCCCAGCTCTGTTCATCTTGGCTTCTTTTAAAAACAATGTAAGCAAGGGTTACTCCAAGCGGAGTCTCCCTTTTTTCCAAAAATTGGGCCCCACACACACCCACCCCTTCAGTGGCAGCACTTGTGCCCCAGTTGTACACTTCACAGCTAGATTTGCATCAAGCACATTCAAAAATACGCCATAATTAACCGTACCCAGCATGACACCGGGGTAGGTAGATAAAGTCTTTGCTGACCCATGACTTGTTCATCTTGGCTTCTTTTAAAAACAATGTAAGCAAGGGTTACTCCAAGCGGAGTCTCCCTTTTTTCCAAAAATTGGGCCACACATACACCCACCCCATCAGTGGCAGCACTTGGGCCCTAGTTGCAAACAGGATGTTTTGATTTGCATCAAGCACATTCAAAAATACGCCATAATTAACCGTCCCCAGGATGACACCGGGGTAGGTAGCAAAGTCTTTCCTGATCCCAGCTCTGTTCATCTTGGCTTCTTTTAAAAACAATGTAAGCAAGGGTTACTCCAAGCGGAGTCTCCCTTTTTTCCAAAAATTGGGCCCCACACACACCCACCCCTTCAGTGGCAGCACTTGTGCCCCAGTTGTACACTTCACAGCTAGATTTGCATCAAGCACATTCAAAAATACGCCATAATTAACCGTACCCAGCATGACACCGGGGTAGGTAGATAAAGTCTTTGCTGACCCATGACTTGTTCATCTTGGCTTCTTTTAAAAACAATGTAAGCAAGGGTTACTCCAAGCGGAGTCTCCCTTTTTTCCAAAAATTGTGCCCCACACACACCCACCCATTCAGTGGCAGCACTTGTGCCCTAGTTGTACACTTCACAGCTAGATTTGCATCAAGCACATTCAAAAATACGCCATAATTAACCGTCCCCAGGATGACACCGGGGTAGGTAGCAAAGTCTTTCCTGATCCCAGCTCTGTTCATCTTGGCTTCTTTTAAAAACAATGTAAGCAAGGGTTACTCCAAGCGGAGTCTCCCTTTTTTCCAAAAATTGGGCCACACACACACCCACCCATTCAGTGGCAGCACTTGTGCCCTAGTTGTACACTTCACAGCTAGATTTGCATCAAGCACATTCAAAAATACGCCATAATTAACCGTCCCCAGGATGACACCGGGGTAGGTAGCAAAGTCTTTCCTGATCCCAGCTCTGTTCATCTTGGCTTCTTTTAAAAACAATGTAAGCAAGGGTTACTCCAAGCGGAGTCTCCCTTTTTTCCAAAAATTGGGCCACACAGACACCCACCCCATCAGTGGCAGCACTTGGGCCCTAGTTGCAAACAGGATGTTTTGATTTGCATCAAGCACATTCAAAAATACGCCATAATTAACCATCCCCAGGATGACACCGGGGTAGGTAGCAAAGTCTTTCCTGATCCCAGCTCTGTTCATCTTGGCTTCTTTTAAAAACAATGTAAGCAAGAATTACTCCAAGCGGAGTCTCCCTTTTTTCCAAAAATTTTGCCCCACACACACCCACCCATTCAGTGGCAGCACTTGTGCCCTAGTTGTACACTTCACAGCTAGATTTGCATCAAGCACATTCAAAAATACGCCATAATTAACCGTCCCCAGGATGACACCAGGGTAGGTAGCAAAGTCTTTCCTGATTCCAGCTCTGTTCATCTTGGCTTCTTTTAAAAACAATGTAAGCAATGGTTACTCCAAGCGGAGTCTCCCTTTTTTCCAAAAATTGGGCCACACAGACACCCACCCCATCAGTGGCAGCACTTGGGCCCTAGTTGCAAACAGGATGTTTTGATTTGCATCAAGCACATTCAAAAATACGCCATAATTAACCGTCCCCAGGATGACACCGGGGTAGGTAGCAAAGTCTTTCCTGATCCCAGCTCTGTTCATCTTGGCTTCTTTTAAAAACACAGCAAGCAAGGGTTACTCCAAGCGGAGTCTCCCTTTTTTCCAAAAATTGGGCCACACAGACACCCACCCCATCAGTGGCAGCACTTGGGCCCTAGTTGCAAACAGGATGTTTTGATTTGCATCAAGCACATTCAAAAATATGCCATAATTAACCATACCCAGCATGACACCGGGGTAGGTAGATAAAGTCTTTGCTGACCCATGACTTGTTCATCTTGGCTTCTTTTAAAAACAATGTAAGCAAGGGTTACTCCAAGCGGAGTCTCCCTTTTTTCCAAAAATTGTGCCCCACACACACCCACCCATTCAGTGGCAGCACTTGTGCCCTAGTTGTACACTTCACAGCAAGATTTGCATCAAGCACATTCCAAATCCACAAGCATTTACTCTCCCCAGGATGACACAGGGGTTGTAAATTCCTTCTGGATCCATGACTTGTTCATTTTGATGAACGTCAGTCTGTCCACATTGTCACTGGACAGACGCGTGCGCTTATCTGTCAGCACACACCCAGCAGCACTGAAGACACGTTCAGAGACAACGCTGGCAGCTGGACACGACAAAATCTCCAAGGCGTAAGTTGCAAGCTCTGGCCATTTTTCTAGGTTTGAAGCCCAAAAGGAGCAAGGCTCCAGTTGCACAGTCATGGCATCGATGTTCATTTGGAGATACTCCTGTATCATCCTCTCCAGCCGTTGACTATGTGTCAGACTTGTTGTCTCTGGTGGCCTTGCAAAAGAGGGTCTAAAAAAATTCTGAAAAGATTCCATAAAATTGCTGTTACCAGCACCAGATACGGTCCTACTGGTACGGGTAGACTGTTGAAGATGACGAGGCCGTCCCATGTTTGGCAAGTTACAACTGGGAGATTCCCTCCCTGCACCTGCACGGTTGTTTGGTGGAAAAGCCAAGCTAAGATCGAGTAACAGCTTCTGCTGATAGTCCTGCATACATGCGTCCCTTTCTGTGGCTGGAATTATGTCACAAAATTTGGACTTGTACCGGGGATCTAATAGTGTGGCAATCCAGTAGTCATCATCACTTCTAATTTTGACAATACGACTGTCATGTTGGAGGTAGTGCAACAAAAAGGCACTCATGTGTCTTGCGCAGCCATGCGGACCAAGTCCACGCTGTGTTTGTGGCATAGAGGTGCTACCCGTTCTTTCTTCCTCTGACATCTCCCCCCAACCTCTTTCAACTGAAATTTGACCAAGGTCTCCCTCATCCGCTGAGTCTTCCATGTCCATGGACAGTTCGTCCTCCATTTCTTCATGTTCTCCTGCACCTTGCTCAACATTTCGCCTGCTACTATGTGCCCTTGTCGATCCCTGTCCCCCATGGTCCCATGCCTGCTGCGTTGGTGATGATGAACGTCTGGACCTTGGTGATGTTGTTGTCCCTTGCGCATATGAATCTTCCTGTAGTTCCTCCCCTTCATGTTGTCCCACCCCCTGACTCCGAATAGTGTTTAGCGTGTGCTCCAGCATGTAAATGACTGGAATCGTCATGCTGATAATGGCATTGTCAGCGCTAAACATATTCGTCGCCATGTCGAAACTGTGCAGAAGGGTGCATAGGTCCTTGATCTGAGACCACTCCATCAGGGTGATCTGCCCCACCTCTGCATCTCGTTGGCCCAGGCTATACGTCATGACGTATTGCACCAGGGCTCTGCGGTGCTGCCACAGTCGCTGTAACATGTGGAGAGTTGAATTCCAGCGTGTCGCCACATCGCATTTCAGGCGATGAACCGGCAGGCCGAAAGACTTCTGGAGCGATGCAAGTCGCTCTGCTGCGGCGCTTGAACGGCGGAAGTGAGCAGACAGTTTTCGTGCCCTGTTCAGAAGGCCATCTAGGCCGGGATAGTGTGTTAAAAATTGCTGGACGACAAGGTTCAACACGTGAGCCATACAAGGTACGTGTGTCACCTTGCCCAGGCGAAGGGCCGCACCCAGGTTTGCAGCATTGTCGCACACGGCCTTACCAGGCTGCAGGTTGAGTGGAGACCACCATTTATTAAACTCGGACCGCAGAGCTGACCACAACTCCTCAGCTGTGTGACTCTTATTCCCAAGACATGTCAAGCTAAAGACCGCCTGATGCCATTGCGCTCTGCTGCCAGCATAGTAATGAGGGGTGCGTGATTCCTTCTGCGCAGTGAGAACGCTGGTGGCCTGACCAGGCAGGCTTGGGGCGGAGGTGGAGGACCCAGATGAGGTGGAGGATGCAGAAGCAGTGGCGGAACTTGGACAGACAGAGGATTGACACACAAGTCGTGGGGACGGCAAGACTTGTGCAGCAGACCCTTCACCATCTATCACCATAGTTACCCAGTGCCCAGTCAGCGACATGTAACGTCCCTGTCCATGCTTACTGGTCCAAGTATCGGTGGTGAAATGCACCCGTTCACACACAGAGTTTCTTAAGGAAGCGGTGATGTTGTGTGCGACATGCTGGTGTAGCGCGGGCACACCTTTCTTAGAGAAGTAGTGGCGACTAGGCATCTGGTACTGGGGCACAGCGACAGACATAAGGTCTCTAAAATCCTGTGTGTCCACTAGGCGGAAAGGCAGCATTTCGGTAGCCAACAGCTTACAGAGGGTTAGAGTCAACCTCTTAGCTTTGTCATGGGTCGGAGGAAGTGGCCTTTTATTTGACCACATCTGAGGGACAGAGATCTGGCTGCTGTGTGTAGACGGTGTTGAGTAGGGTGTCCCTGGAAAAATGCAGGTTTGTGAGGAAAGTGCAGGCGGAGACATGATGTTGCCTTCATCCAACGTTGGTGCTATCGATGTCTGAGAGAGCTGTACACACTCACTTGTTTCCCCTTCCAAACCAACTGACGACCTACCAAGCAAACTGCCTGTTGCGGTTGCAGTGGTGGAAGTTGTGGGTGGAAAAACAGGTGTGACAGCTGTCACCACAGTCCTAGAAGATGACGAGCGCGCGGATGCACTGGAAGGGGCAGGCGGTGGATGGTTCGCTCTGCTAGGCCGCATTGCAGCACAGTGAGCTTCCCACCGGGACCTATGATATTTATTCATGTGACGATTCATGGAAGAAGTTGTCAAACTGCTGAGGTTTTGACCTCTACTAAGAGAATCATGACAAAGTTTACAGATCACATAATTTGAGCGATCTTTTGCTATGTCAAAAAAGGACCAGGCTAGGCAAGGCTTAGAGGCCATGCGACCTGTTGATCCACCCCGAATAATGCTCATAGGCAGAGTGGTGGCTGAGGATGCAGTTGTAGACGTGCTACCAGTGCTCCGACTCTGTCCAGGAAGGCGCAAGGTAACTTCGTCGTCGGTTGCATCCTCCTCCACCGCCTCTGTTGACCTCCTCGAGTGCCTGACTGGGGGTTGACAGTAGGTGGAATCTAGAACTTCATCATCAATTGTTGTGTTTGCACTCCCCTCCCCCTCAGAACGAGCCACTTCTTGCCCTGACCGAATATTTAAGTTGTCATCCCAATCGGGTATCTGCGTCTCATCTTCATCAGTATGTTCCTCATTGTCTATAACCACAGGTGTTACAGTTTGTGACAAAGGGTCAACATTATGCTCAGAAACTTGGTCCTCACGGCCTGAATCAGAGTCACAAAGGTTCTGGGCATCACTGCAGACCATTTCCTGTTCTGTACTCACTGTAGCTTGGGAGCAGACCTCTGATTCCCAGGCTATAGTGTGACTGAACAGCTCTGCAGACTCAGCCATCTCAGTTCCACCATACTGTGCAGGGCTGATGGAGACTTCAGAGCTGGGAGAAATCAAGTGTGATTGGGATGACAACTCAGAGGACTGGTGTTTTTTTGGATGCGGTACTTGAAGTGGCTGAGAGGGCACTTGTTGGACCACTTGAGATCCATTCAAGCATTTTCCTTTTTTGCCCATCATCTACCTTTCTTCCTGTTGTTCGTGTCCGAAAAAAAGGGAGCACATCGGATTGTCCATGGTAAGTAGTAGACATCTTACTTTTGCTGGTAGAGGGTCTATCTTCAGCAGATGATAATGGAGCTTTGCCACCTTCCCCACGGACAAAACCTTTTTTGCCTTTTCCACCACGCCTCTTCCCCTTTCCACCAGCATCTGTCATTTTGCCACTCATGTTGATTGCGACAAGATTGTGGACTGAAAATGTGGTAGTAAAAATTGAGAGGTGGTGTAGATTGCAGTGGTGGTCTAGCTTTATTAACAGCAGAATAATAAAGAATAAATATCCCTGACAATGCAACTACAGGCCTTAAACTGGCAGCAAAAATTGCTAGTCTAATGGCTTAGTTATAATGAGTTGGAGTGTGCAATGCAGGCAGACGCGCTCTGCAAATGTCTTTGCACTAGTGGGACTATAGCAAAGTCCAATAGCCACGTTTAGGATGCCACTAGGTACACTGAGTGTTTGCTAGTATAATGGCTTAGTTATCATGAGTTGGAGTGTGCAATGCAGGCAGACGCGCTCTGCAAATGTCTTTTCACTAGTGGGACTATAGCAAAGTCCAATAGCCACGTATAGGATGCCACTAGGTACACTGAGTGTTTGCTAGTCTAATGGCTTAGTTATAATGAGTTGGAGTGTGCAACGCAGGCAGATGCGCTCTGCAAATGTCTTTGCACTAGTGGGACTATAGCAAAGTCCAATAGCCGCAGATAGGATGCCACTAGGTACACTGAGTGTTTGCTAGTGTAATGGCTTAGTTATAATGAGTTGGAGTGTGCAATGCAGGCAGACGCGCTCTGCAAATGTCTTTGCACTAGTGGGACTATAGCAAAGTCCAATAGCCACGTATAGGATGCCACTAGGTACACTGAGTGTTTGCTAGTCTAATGGCTTAGTTATAATGAGTTGGAGTGTGCAATGCAGGCAGATGCGCTCTGCAAATGTCTTTGCACTAGTGGGACTATAGCAAAGTCCAATAGCCACGTATAGGATGCCACTAGGTACACTGAGTGTTTGCTAGTATAATGGCTTAGTTATAATGAGTTGGAGTGTGCAATGCAGGCAGACGCGCTCTGCAAATGTCTTTGCACTAGTGGGACTATAGCAAAGTCCAATAGCCACGTATAGGATGCCACTAGGTACACTGAGTGTTTGCTAGTCTAATGGCTTAGTTATAATGAGTTGGAGTGTGCAACGCAGGCAGATGCGCTCTGCAAATGTCTTTGCACTAGTGGGACTATAGCAAAGTCCAATAGCCACGTATAGGATGCCACTAGGTACACTGAGTGTTTGCTAGTATAATGGCTTAGTTATAATGAGTTGGAGTGTGCAATGCAGGCAGACGCGCTCTGCAAATGTCTTTGCACTAGTGGGACTATAGCAAAGTCCAATAGCCACGTATAGGATGCCACTAGGTACACTGAGTGTTTGCTAGTATAATGGCTTAGTTATAATGAGTTGGAGTGTGCAATGCAGGCAAACGTGCTCTGCAAATGTCTTTGCACTAGTGGGACTATAGCAAAGTCCAATAGCCACAGATAGGATGCCACTAGGTACACTGAGTGTTTGCTAGTCTAATGGCTTAGTTATAATGAGTTGGAGTGTGCAACGCAGGCAGATGCGCTCTGCAAATGTCTTTGCACTAGTGGGACTATAGCAAAGTCCAATAGCCACAGATAGGATGCCACTAGGTACACTGAGTGTTTGCTAGTGTAATGGCTTAGTTATAATGAGTTGGAGTGTGCAATGCAGGCAGACGCGCTCTGCAAATGTCTTTGCACTAGTGGGACTATAGCAAAGTCCAATAGCCACGTATAGGATGCCACTAGGTACACTGAGTGTTTGCTAGTCTAATGGCTTAGTTATAATGAGTTGGAGTGTGCAACGCAGGCAGATGCGCTCTGCAAATGTCTTTGCACTAGTGGGACTATAGCAAAGTCCAATAGCCACGTATAGGATGCCACTAGGTACACTGAGTGTTTGCTAGTATAATGGCTTAGTTATAATGAGTTGGAGTGTGCAATGCAGGCAGACGCGCTCTGCAAATGTCTTTGCACTAGTGGGACTATAGCAAAGTCCAATAGCCACAGATAGGATGCCACTAGGTACACTGAGTGTTTGCTAGTGTAATGGCTTAGTTATAATGAGTTGGAGTGTGCAATGCAGGCAGACGCGCTCTGCAAATGTCTTTGCACTAGCGGGACTATAGCAAAGTCCAATAGCCGCGTATAGGATGCCACTAGGTACACTGAGTGTTTGCTAGTCTAATGGCTTAGTTATAATGAGTTGGAGTGTGCAACGCAGGCAGATGCGCTCTGCAAATGTCTTTGCACTAGTGGGACTATAGCAAAGTCCAATAGCCACAGATAGGATGCCACTAGGTACACTGAGTGTTTGCTAGTGTAAAGGCTTAGTTATAATGAGTTGGAGTGTGCAATGCAGGCAGACGCGCTCTGCAAATCTCTTTGCACTAGTGGGACTATAGCAAAGTCCAATAGCCACGTATAGGATGCCACTAGGTACACTGAGTGTTTGCTAGTCTAATGGCTTAGATATAATGAGTTGGAGTATGCAATGCAGGCAGACGCGCTCTGCAAATGTCTTTGCACTAGTGGGACTATAGCAAAGTCCAATAGCCACAGATAGGATGCCACTAGGTACACTGAGTGTTTGCTAGTATAATGGCTTAGTTATAATGAGTTGGAGTGTGCAATGCAGGCAGACGCGCTCTGCAAATGTCTTTGCACTAGTGGGACTATAGCAAAGTCCAATAGCCACGTATAGGATGCCACTAGGTACACTGAGTGTTTGCTAGTCTAATGACTTAGTTATAATGAGTTGGAGTGTGCAACGCAGGCAGATGCGCTCTGCAAATGTCTTTGCACTAGTGGGACTATAGCAAAGTCCAATAGCCACGTATAGGATGCCACTAGGTACACTGAGTGTTTGCTAGTATAATGGCTTAGTTATAATGAGTTGGAGTGTGCAATGCAGGCAGACGCGCTCTGCAAATGTCTTTGCACTAGTGGGACTATAGCAAAGTCCAATAGCGACAGATAGGATGCCATTAGGTACACTGAGTGTTTGCTAGTCTAATGGCTTAGTTATAATGAGTTGGAGTGTGCAACGCAGGCAGATGCGCTCTGCAAATGTCTTTACACTAGTGGGACTATAGCAAAGTCCAATAGCCACGTATAGGATGCCACTAGGTACACTGAGTGTTTGCTAGTCTAATGGCTTAGATATAATGAGTTGGAGTGTGCAATGCAGGCAGACGCGCTCTGCAAATGTCTTTGCACTAGTGGGACTATAGCAAAGTCCAATAGCCACAGATAGGATGCCACTAGGTACACTGAGTGTTTGCTAGTCTAATGACTTAGTTATAATGAGTTGGAGTGTGCAACGCAGGCAGATGCGCTCTGCAAATGTCTTTGCACTAGTGGGACTATAGCAAAGTCCAATAGCCACGTATAGGATGCCACTAGGTACACTGAGTGTTTGCTAGTATAATGGCTTAGTTATAATGAGTTGGAGTGTGCAATGCAGGCAGACGCGCTCTGCAAATGTCTTTGCACTAGTGGGACTATAGCAAAGTCCAATAGCCACAGATAGGATGCCACTAGGTACACTGAGTGTTTGCTAGTGTAATGGCTTAGTTATAATGAGTTGGAGTGTGCAATGCAGGCAGACGCGCTCTGCAAATGTCTTTGCACTAGTGGGACTATAGCAAAGTCCAATAGCCACGTATAGGATGCCACTAGGTACACTGAGTGTTTGCTAGTCTAATGGCTTAGTTATAATGAGTTGGAGTGTGCAACGCAGGCAGATGCGCTCTGCAAATGTCTTTGCACTAGTGGGACTATAGCTAAGTCCAATAGCCACGTATAGGATGCCACTAGGTACACTGAGTGTTTGCTAGTAAAATGGCTTAGTTTAAAAAAGTTGGAGTGTGCAATGCAGGCAGACGTGCTCTGCAAATGTCTTTGCACTAGTGGGACTATAGCAAAGTCCAATAGCCACGTATAGGATGCCACTAGGTACACTGAGTGTTTGCTAGTATAATGGCTTAGTTATAATGAGTTGGAGTGTGCAGAGGACAGGAGGGTACCGTGGCAGGATTGTGGGTATGGGTAGAGGAATGGAAGCCTGCCTTTCTATCCCTCCTAATAGTGAAATGCAGGGAGGAAATCCCTGACCTTGGCTACACAGACGCTGGCGCTGTTTTCAGGACCTGTCACCTTAACTCTGACCCTGCCGGTTTGAGCCCTTAAAAGGACTGCTATAAAGTGCTCTCCCTAAGCTGTCTAACGCTGTGTATGCAGCGCATACAGCTGTATCGGCGATAGGACTCAGGAGGACGGAGCTGCGACAGTGATGTCTGACACCAAAGACGCAGAAGGCATATAATGGCGTCCTGGAAGAAAATGTCCGGTTTTATAATGCAGGGACATGTGACATGGACATCCTATCACACATGCCGTTGCTTCTCTGGCTCAAAGTCCACTTAGCTGTGTGTGTGTCTGGGATTGGCTGACATGCTGGCCCGCCCCACAAGACGCGCGCGCTTAGGGAAGGAAGACAAGAAAAAAAAAAAAAATGGCGATCGCCATTATAGAAACAGCAGTGATCTGAAGGCGCTGTTCACGCACACTATACACTGAAATGTCATAATAGTGTGATTCACAGAGTGACTTACACTATTACAGCAGAAACCAAGCTATGATTTAGCTGGTTTTTTGCTGCTAGAACCGTTCTCGAACGTTTCTAGAACTATCGAGCTTTTGCAAAAAGCTCGAGTTCTAGTTCGATCTAGAACAGGCCCCAAAATCACTCGAGCCTGGAACTGGAGAACCACGAACCACGAACCGCGCTCAACTCTACTCATGATATGGGGTTGTATCACAGCAAAATGCGTTACATAATTGACCAGGATCAATTTTTAACTCAATGCTGAGCTATATGGTAGCAGCATACAAAACTACTTTGTACACTTCAGTACTGACTGTATGAAAAGGTTGACATAGTGTTCAAGCAAGACAATGACCCAAAGCATACTTTAAGATTGGCAAATAAATCGTTAAATAACATTGAAGTGCAGATGCTGGATTGGCCACCACAGTCCCTAGAACTCAACCCAATCAAACACTTGTGGGTAGAGTTGAAGAAAACATTGTATACTTACCGAAGTGAGTAGACCAGTATGCACCTACATTTTGAATGTGTAGAAGAGACCTGAGATCATATTTCAGTCGAATCATGCTAGAATCTGATTAAGAGCATGCTTAGAAGGATTCAGGCAGTTTTAAAAGGCAAAGGTGGATTTACAAAATAGTAACAAAATACTAAAAGCAGGAATTTAGATTTTTTTTTTTAGAGCAAGAGATTAATAAGGCAGTGACATGACAAGAATCTGAATAACTAATCATATGCTAAATAGTTGTAAGTCAAATTTATGAGCTAGCCAAGATGATTGTCTATAAAATGAAAGTAGCTCACGCTCAAAGCTATAGTGGATGGTGAGATATGGAACCTGAAAGTCAAACGTTCAAAACATTGTAACCTTTTTTCAGGTCAGTGTGCATCCATGAATGAATTGTTTTTGTTTAAAGAAAAAAGTAAATTTTGAAGAACATGAAGGGCTTTTAAAACACTTTTAAGAAGAGATGCTCTACCCCTTAACGTGCTTGGAGAGGTTGTAGCTGTCCACTGCATACAGTTGTTGAATGAAAAGACAGGAACAACTATGACTTGCCCTACATTTATTCTCAAATTGTTTGTGAAGTTAATAATAAGGTGTGGCATGGTACGAGGGAGCACCACAGATTCCATTTCTAGAGTTGAAATGTATTCATTTACATTTAATGAATACATTTAGAATACTCTTTGGATATTCCTTAAATGTTTAAGTTTAAAATAGCCATTTCAATAGAATATTTTACGCATCCATTGTGTCTATTCTTCTAGGTAAAAAAAAAACAAACGAAACGGTCCATTGCTTTCATCCAACTCTCCTTATTTTACATGCTTTGCTATAATTCCCTTGCCTTAATTTTATATTTGCTACCTTGAATAACTGAGAACTACTCCTGCTATATTTCAACTTCTGTCCTAACCAAGAAAAATGCCACAGTGATCTATAAAGATAGTATCAAGTTTTATACAAAAACAGTGTAATAACAGCATGTACAATTATTATTGTTTTAAGTTGAAGGTTATATCTATTTTAATTCAAATTTTGTTATTTCAATGCCTTTTAAATCAAAAATAACAAAGCAAAGTTGAAAAAAATATTGTTTATAAAAAGGCATTCATTTTTTGCCCACAATTTCAAAACATTCCTATGTCTTACTATTATAAAAGGTAAACAAAGCTATTATTGTTGAATTTTACAGTACATAGTGATTTTGATTGCTTGTAGAGATGAGCGGATCAGACAAAATATCAATTTGATTGTTCGTGCGAGAAGTTATTCTCTGCAAATGTAAAGTCTCTTATTTTGCTTTGGTCTCTACCGACCCCAACCAATAAACTTAAGTTGTATAATTTTTTAAAAAATCCTTACACTGACCTCAATTCTTACATATTTTGCCCCTCAGCTCCTCACAAGATGCACTGAGAAGCAAACAGGTGCATCCTCTGTACATTTTTTGAGTAACGCTGCTCATGCTAAATTCCTTATGCCCGCATACACAGAACTGTACCAGCCCTCATCAAAGCTTAAAGTACAGACCTATCATGAGAGGCAGTGTTCAGAAAATGCTGTGAGGAGCATATGTAGGACATTGTAGAGTGCAGGAGCCAGAGAGGTGATCAGTGAGGGGGTTATATGGATTTTTTTTAGGTTTGAACCTTTTATGGCTCTTTCATTTCAAAAACCATAATTATGGAATCTGTGCAGAAGTCAATTGAAAAAAAAATGTATTTTGACGAATGTGGATTTTTGAAAAATGTTGGTAGAATTCCTAGTAGCTCGGCATAAAGTCTCAGACATGTTATTTGACTAAAACTATTTGTGGGATTTGTCTGTAATTTATTATCTCAAATCTACTGTCTTTTTCAAATGTGTTTGGATATGAAATAATGACAAGTCACATTTAATCTTCCTCCTGCAAAGAAAAATGTAGTTAGTTTTTTGGGGATAAGGTGATCACATTGCTATTGCAGAGTCATTAGATGCAAAGTCAAGATTTGACACAGTGATCTTAGCCTCATTCTGTAGTTTTATACCCTTCCATCTTTTATCAAATTCTTTATAATGTACATGTTCTACGATGAGAAGTAGGAGATAAATTAAAGGAATTGTGGCTGCATTGTAAGACTACTTAGGGTTTGTTTTTTTACTACAGTAAAAACACATGCGATAGGTGTATATACGTGATGAGGATAAAACAATATTTATAAAGTTATTTCACTTTTGATTTTAAATTCATTTGTGAAATACAATTAGTTCATGATATCAATCAACCTAGAACTGAATATTAACCTGCATTACATAGTGCATTAAAAAGTGCATGGCTATGACAAAATTAGATGCTCAGAACTACAGTAGTTGTATGTGTCTGTTTCTAAGATTGATCCTAAACCTTGAGGTGATTCATTTCCTCTTATCCAACTTTTGCCTCAGGTAAATTAATAATTTTTTTATTACTTAGGTTCAGAAAAATGTTGTTCTTCTTTACGGTATGAAAGGAAATAAAAAACACAGAACACCTCATTTCACAATGTAGAAAGGAGAAATATGTTTATATTCATACGTATTCCTTTTTAAAGTGATCCTGCCGGTGCAATATGCACCCAGAACAAAGAGCAGTTTTGGGTGCACATTAGTAATCCCTCCAAAAAGAAGACAGTCCGGCACTAAAACCACATTCACTACTCCTCATCCATTTTTAATTAACACAGTGTAACAAATAGGTCACATCAGAGACTGAAAAAACACCTGTGAGGCAACACTCTCCATTAGAACACATGTCATAACTCCGAAATAGAAGAAGAAAGGAGGTTGCACTCACCAAGTAAAAATCTTTGTTTATTCTTTAAAAAGCATCCCGCCCTGCTTTTTGATGTCTATTTTTAAAGAATAAACAAAGATTTTTACTTGGTGAGTGGCACCTCCTTTCTTCTTCTATTTCAGAATTAGTAATGCCTGCCTAACTCTCCATGTATACACTAGCATAGATAAAAAGATCTTTAGAAAAAGTATTTGTAAAGGTCATTCATTTTATGCTAATGAGACCCATGACTAGTCGCAAGGGCATTACTTCCCTTGGCTAGTCGACCCAGATATCATGTTAGCATGTCCCTGTGGGCGTACTAACAGGCTAATGAATGCGCAGTGACGCCGCACATACCTCAGTCTTAATGGCGGCCGACAGAGGATGGATGCGCGCTGCTCATGATCCGGAGCCCCTAGCACTTCCAGTCATGTGCACTGAACCTCACTAAAGCCGCGAAGCTTACATCCCGGCATCAGTTTAGTACGCATGATCAGAAGTCCACAGGCGTGGGGTAACATGCTAAGTGAAGTAATGCCCTTGCGACTAGTCAATGGCTTCATTAGCATATAATACACAATCTTTTGAAATACTTTTTCTAAAGATCTGTTTATTTATGCTTTTGTATAAAGGGACTGTTAAAAAAGTGTTACTAAATATGAAATGGGAACAATTATATATTCATTACTAGGATCAAATTCATAAAATCTGTATCATACAAATAATATCCAAATGCAATACAGCAGCCTGGCAGGAAGTAATAGAGAAAGTGACTGCAGAAAAGGATTGGAGCTGTCAGATACTTTGGTAAAGATTTACAACTCAATATTAAAACTTTATATCATTTGGTAGAAAATTGTTTAACTGATACAGTGTTACATTGTTATATTAGTCATAAATTAATTCTGCTATAAGATTTCAAAGTAACTAGCAGGCAATGAAAGAAAATGCTCCAAAATGTATTATTACATCATGAATTTCTGAGTACACAAAATATTTTTCAGTTAGCATCAGTTCCTCTCAGTTCTTCTCCGACCCTTACCTAGTGTGTTCAGCGCTGGTAAAATATCCTTGTATACACTAAATCTTATTAAATGTTTTTATTTTATTGGGGCAAACTTTCAAATTGAGAAGGGGCTTTACAATACTGGACAACTACTTTAAGCGATTTGATTTTGGATAGTTTGTGGAGGAAGGTTGAACTTAATGAACCAAAAACGTTTTTCAACCTATGTAACTATGCAATTATGGAGAAATACATGTGCAGAAGAGACAAATCTGACTGTAAATGTTGGATGCTCTATGGTGATCTGTGGGGCCTTAGGTGGCCCCACATAAAAAAAGGCTATGTGTAAATCACTACATGGGTTTAGGAGTATTTCCAGATATGCTCCAATTCATAAACCCCAATTAAAATGTACTGAGCCAAAAAAAAAGAAAATTGTTTAGTGGTTAGATGAATGAAATTGTAAAATTCTTTTTGGAGACCAGGAATTTCATATGCTGTGGACTAAGGAAAATAGGGACTTTCCAGGGACCATCCAGCTTGTTATCAACCCACAGTTAGTGATGGATGAACCCGGATTATAAAAGGAAAGTCAGGATCTGACCTGGTAACCTTGTACCCATGTGTCGATCCTGGGTCCGCCGTTTTCAGAGGATCCAGCCACCCGGCTAAATAAAAAAAAATTAAAGACAAAAAAAGAAAATAAGAATAAACCAAGCACATTATACTTACCAGTCTCCATGCAGTTGTTATGCTACTTCCGGAGCTACTCTTTACTATTTAAACAGAAGGAAAACATATCGGCAGATCCAACATAAAATCATTTCTTTCTTTATTTTCACATGGTATTAAAAAAGTCCATCCATATTCAGAAGACCCTGACGTGTTTCTGTCACAAAAGAGCGTCCTTAATCATAGGCTTAAAAGAACTTTAAACAATTTTTTATCTCTACTGGCTAACACGGTACAAAGATATATTTTACATAATCATAGGCTAACATTTTTAGTGAGCTCTAGACATTTATAGGCAAAGATCAACAATATAGTTAGAGACAATTAGTAACACATGATTAAAAATCGCACACTAAAAACAAAAAGTAGGATTGGACAAAGGAAGGGGGAAAGGATTGTGAAACACCGTAGTATAGAGTATCTCATATAAAGTGCCATTAATAATATTTCATGACATAGATCAAGTCATATTTAATCTCATTGCAATTTGAACTGTGTGACTGAACACATTTGGAGTGAGAAAAAAAAAAAAAGGGGGAGATTTTTTTCTGTTTTTCTTTTTAGTCAATATATATAATATAAATCATTTCTATAGTTCATACCTTCTGGAAATTTGGTTTTTAATGTAAAGATCCAGTAAGCTTCTCTCAAAGCTAGATTTTTCATCATGTTACCACCTCTAGTGGATGCATTGACTTTCTCAATAGCAAAGAAAGAGAAGCTATCCAGCCTTTCCCTATGTGCAGTTATAAAGTTTTTGGCAGTTCCTGAGTATGAAGCATTGCCATTATTGATATTTGCAATGTGTTCAGCCACACGTTTTTTTTATTTTACGAGACGTATATCCAACATAACGCAATTCACATGTTGCACATTCAATACAATAAATCGCATGGTCTGTATCACAATTGATAAAAGATTGTATCATATGCATCTTACCAGAAGGAAGTGAAATCACAGTTTTTCTATTTTGGGCATAAGGACATACATTACATCTGGATCCCCCACACCTATAAAAACCTTTCACTTGCAACCAATGATGTTGTCGGTTTACTGTGGAAAAAAGGCTGGGGGAAAGTATGTTTCCCAAGGATCGACCTCGTCTTGCCACACACATGCAACCATTTTTTAGTACCTTTCCCAGAATGTCATCCTGATTGACAACAGGCAAATTTTTGAGAATTATTGCTTTTATTTGCTGAAAATGAACACTATGTGCTGTAGAGAAAATTAATCTCTGATTTTTATCACAATGACCCCTGGGAAGTTGGTGATTATTATAAAGTGCATTCTGTCTAGAACGACTACGTACGATATTGCATGTGTGATTTAGGGCAGTAGTACAGTAACCTCTCTCTTTTAATCGTTTTTTTATTATTGAACTCTCCCTATCAAAGCTGGCATCACTAGAACATAGGTGTCTTGCCCGCATGAATTCTCCATGTGGTATTGCATTGATTGTGACGGGGATGATTGCTTGATGCAAGAAGTAAAGTATTACCTGCAGTTTCTCTCCTATAAAGACAAGAATTAACTGAGTTCGTACAAGGATCACCAGTGAGTGTGAAATCCAGAAAAGGAACTTGTGGACCACCATGACTATAGGTAAAACTTAAATTTAAATTATTTGGTTCAGAAACTCCAAAAAGTGAGGCACGGCCGCCATGTCGCCCGACCAGAAAAAGGTCAAGTCATCGACATAGCGGTCGAACCAAACTACATCAGCGAAAAATGGATTGGTAACAGCAAAAAGAAATAACTCCTCCCACCAAGCCATATATAATATAGCTAAAGTGGGGGAGAATTTCGAGCCCATCGGGGTGCCCTCTACTTGTAAGAACATAGAAGAATCAAACATGAAAAATTTGCTCCTGAGTAGATAATTTGTGACTTTCAAAACATAACTGATAAATTCCTCACTGTAATTACCGTATTTCCTCAAATGGTAACCAATAGCCAGTACCTCTAGTTGGTGGGGTATAACATGTAAATTCACCACATCAAATGTCAAAAATCTATAATGATGTTGCTAAACAAAATTATCAAAGCATTTCAGTACTGCACTGGTGTCCTTTAGAAAGCCAGGGACTCTATAGGTTAAGGGCTGTAAAACACCATCCAGCCATGTACTAATACCCTCATTCAAGGAATCTATCCCTGCAACTATAGGTTGGAGTGGAGGAGGAAAGATGTCTTTGTGTAATTTTGGCATCTCATGAAAAATGGGAGTTACAGGATTATCAGGCAAAAAAACTTTTTTATATTTAGACTCAAAAAAATTTAATGCAATACCTTCCTCCACTATCCGCGTCAAGTCCTCTTTGTATTTCACTGAGGGATCATTAGAAAGGCGTACATATGTTCTAGAATTGGACAAAATAGACTTAACCTGTGGAGCATAAAGAATGGAGTCCAAGACAACCACACAGTCTCCCTTGTCACTCTGGCGTATAACAATGCTTTTATTGTGCTGCAATTAATGTAATGTTTTAAATTCCTTTTTGTCAAAATTTTTGAACCGATTATAATAGATAATAGATAAT
Source organism: Anomaloglossus baeobatrachus (assembly GCF_048569485.1). Lineage (NCBI taxonomy): Eukaryota > Metazoa > Chordata > Amphibia > Anura > Aromobatidae > Anomaloglossus > Anomaloglossus baeobatrachus. Next base: position 306,667,023 of record NC_134353.1, on the reverse strand, counting down.
TATCTATGGAGGATTCCTCATGCAACCTCACTAGATGCCTCTCAACTAAGGAACACGAGACTCCAAAGGATAATATGTATTATTTTTGTATTGCAAATTACCATCAAAGGAAACAAGGGGAGGCTGTGAGCTGCCCTCACTATGCAGGCTTTCCAAGGCGAGCAGTGCAGTTTGTTCAGAAAACAACATACGAGATTTTATAATGGAATCAGAAGAATCATCATTAATGACATTAGTTACAGGCACAGACATAGAATCACTTTCCTCTTTAAAGAAATGTCTCTTAAGCGTAAAGCTGGGTTCACACTAAGCGACAGCGACAACGACGTCGCTGTTACGTCACCATTTTCGGTGACGTAACAGCGACCTTGTAAGTCGCTGTTATGATCGCTGCTTAGCTGTCAAACACAGCAGAAGCAGCAATCATAACGTCGCTGTGCTACATGTGCAGAGAGCAGGGAGCCGCGCTTAGCGCTGGCTCCTTGCTCTCCTAGGTACAGTACACATCGGGTTAATTAACCCGATGTGTGCTGCAGCTACATGTCACAGTGCAGAGAGCAGGGAGCCGCGCGCACTGCTTAGCGCTGGCTCCTTGCTCTCCTTGCTACAGTATACATTGGGTTAATTAACCCGATGTGTGCTGCAGCTACATGTCACAGTGCAGAGAGCAGGGAGCCGCGCGCACTGCTTAGTGCTGGCTCCTTGCTCTCCTTGCTACAGTATACATCGGGTTAATTACCCGATGCGTACTGCAGCCACATTTGCACAGAGCAGGAGCCGGCACTAGCAGCAAGAGCGGAGGCTGGTAACGAAGGTAAATATCGGGTAACCAGGGAAAGGTCTTCCCTTGGTTACCCGATGTTTACGCTGGTTACAGCTTACCGCAGCTGACAATGCCGACTCCTGCTCGCTTCATTTCGTCGCTCTCTCGCTGTCACACACAGCAATGTGTGTGTCACAGCGGGAGAGTGACGACCAAAAAATGAAGCTGGACATTCAGCAACGACCGGCGACCTCACAGCAGGGGCCAGGTCATTGCTGGATGTCACACACAGCGACAGCGACGGGACGTCGCTGCAACGTCACAGAAAATGGTGACGTAGCAGCGACGTCATTGTCGTTGTCGCTGTGGTGACACCAGCTTAAGGAGACGTGCAAATTTGTTCACATCTCTAATAGCTTCAAAAAGATTAAACCCTTTAGCATTGACAAAATTTAACCCTTTAGAGAGAATGTTCATCTGAGTACTTGAGAGAATAGTAGGGGTTAATATGCATACACTGGGCCATTGATGATTTAATATCTCTTCTTCTGAGTGGGTTTTTCCTCTGATGTTTCCTATAGGATCTTCTAACTCCTCGTCTTTCACTCCGTTTTTTGATTGGCGTTTTTTTGGTATGGCTCCCTGATCAGCAGATGAAAAATCTGAGCCATAATCAGTGCAATCATGATCAGATGAAGAAAATGAATCATGTCTAGCTCTATTGTCAAATTCAGGCCCATTTTGATTATGTTTCAAAATAGATTTATTTTTAAAAATATTCTGTGATCTTTTCCAAGTATACACTTTGTTAATACTATAGTCCCATACATCACATTTCAATTTTTGTCTAATATTTATAATATGATCCTCCAAAGAAGATAAATTGTCAGTCATTTTTTTTGTTGAGACGAATATATTCCTCTGTTTCTTTTTTATCAGCAATAGATGCAAAAACATCACTAATATCTTTTTTTGCTATTGAGAAAGTCAATGCATCCACTAGAGGTGGGAACAGCATAAAAAATCTAGCTTTGAGAGAAGCTTACTGGATCCTTACATTAAAAAACACATTTCCAGAAGGTATGAACTATAGCAATGATTTAAATTATATATATTGAATAAAAAGAAAAACAGAAAAAATTCTCCCTTTTTTTTTCTCACTCCAATGTGTTCAGTCACACAGTTCATTGCAATGAGATTAAATATGATAAAATGGCACTTTATATGAGATACTCTATACTACGGTGTTTCACAATCCCTTCCCCCTTCCTTTGTCTAATCCTACTTTTTGTTTTTAGTGTGTGATTTTTCATCATGTGTTACTAATTGTCTCTAACTATATTGTTGATCATTGCCTATAAATGTCTAGAGCTCACTAAAAATGTTAGCCTATTATTAAGGACGCTCTTTTGCATCGGAAACGTGTCAGGGTCTTCTGAATTTGGATGGACTTTTTTAATACCATGTGAAAATAAAGAAAGAAATTATTTTATGTTGGATGTGCCGATATCCTTTCCTTCTATTTAAGTTATAGTCCACCTGGCGGACTTCATATCGTTGCACTCCATGGATGTGTGGTGACCTATTCCATTGGGCGTGTCACGCTTTCCTCCACTTCGTCAGTTGTTCTTTACTATTTACTCACTGTTTACTCACTTTTTTGCATGCATATGCACTGCTTCCCCCACCTACTGGCAGTCCTAATATATATGGTATATGGTATATATAATATATATGGTATATGTGATCGGTTGCAGTCAGATCATGCAGCCACCCTGTGTAACAGCGTGTATGACTTCTTCCAATCACACTTTGTGTGTATCCCTATAGTGGTGTAAACATAAATAAATATATTTTAAAAAATGCATAGGGTCCCCACAAATTGATACTCATCACAGATAAAGCAACGGCTACAGGCTGTAGTCCCCAGCAGTGTGCTTATCTTGGCTGTGTATCAAAATAAGAGGGACCCAATGTGGCTTTTTAAAATTATTTAAATAAATAATTTTAAAAATGGTGTGAGGTCCCCCCAATTTTGATACTCAACCATGA